>NW_006435793.1:5257678-5270560 GCF_000325575.1 Pteropus alecto | reverse complement strand
GACTGCTACGCCTCCGGTCCGCCCCGGGGTCGCGGCTCTCCCGGGCCAGGCGTCGCGCGACCCAGGCCCGGCTGTGCCTGGGGCTCCCCTGAGATGCTGCCCCAGGGCCGGTGTTCGCGCCGGGAGTTGGCCAGGGACTCGGCCCGGGTAGTTGCTGCTCGCCGGCGCGCCCGCCCCCCGGCCTCCCATTCCACGGACTGTGCCGCCTCGGCCTCTCCTCCGCCCCCACACTATAGGCACAGTCTTTTCTCCGTCACTTGGCTGTTTCCTCAAAGTTTTTCCCTTTCAGGCTCTTAGAGGAGAAACTCTTCCCCTCTTAGTCTGTGTCTCAATGTAAATCAGTTCTTGCAGACCCAGAAGGATAGCTGAGGAAAACCGAACGAATAGAGATATTCTGCCTTCTCTGAGTCTAGAAACCCATCCTGAATTATGAGCAGAGGCCAGCCTGGCTCAGCCCTGGTCCCTCGCCCCTTTCTCTGACTTTCTCTTCCTCTTTCTTACTTTAAACGCCCTTGTTGTTAAAAGACTTACAGGAAACTATCGAATCCAGCTGGGCCTACTCTCAAAAGAGGGAGAGGCTGTGGGGTGAGGAAAGGCTTTTGAGCTGTGCTGACAGTTTTCCTATGAGAGAATTCTGCAGATTCATGACCCCCTTGGCCTCCTTCCTCTCCTTGGATGTGATGTTGGTCACCGAACCTATTTCCTTTTCATGTTTTTCTGACTCATATCAAAGCCCTAGAGGAGCAAAAAAACCGAAACCCTCAACCATGTGCTAGAAGTGCCTCTAAGTATAGCCACGTGTGTGAGGGTGCAGCTAAACTGCTGACTAGATCGTTTCAACATAGTATTATCCTCAGCCTCTCTACATGCAGCCACCAGCTGGGGACTGAGCAGAAAGAGAGAGGAGCTACTAGTTGACAAGGCACAGTGTGCTACAGTGGTAGGCTGGCCCCATGAGAGAGAAGTGTGGATGAATCTTTGGCAACAGACATTTCAAATTCTACCTTGACACTAGGTGCATGATCTTACAGTCCTCAGCAATGCTAGGCACTGGGGATACCATGATGAAGATACAGTCAAGGCTTTCAAAGAGTTTACAATCTCCTTGAAGAATGGTAAGATATATTCTTAGAAGTTAAGAACTTAAGGATGAGTAAGACTTTCCCAGCTAGAACAGGATGGGGGGAAATGGTTTGGTAAGACATTAAGATAATAATTGGCCAAGGGACCTAGTATCTTCCGAAACCCATCCTTGACTTTCTGGTCACAAAGGAGGAAGTAACATATTACTAGATGGGGCTTTGGTCCCAATGCCCACTGTAGAATGCCCACAAACTATGGTATTCTTTCTCTCCTTTGATAGTCTCAGCAGCCTTGAACATAATCCATTCTATTTCTACCCCAAAGCCCAAACCCCAGCCTCAGCTTTTATAACTCCAGTTTGGTCAGATGCCTTGTCCACCAGCCCTAAAAGAAAAGCATCAGGCACGCAATTTAACTCAGTAACCAAAGGAGCCCACTGAGGCTGCCTGTAGGCCAAGAAGAAACAAGGGAGAGAGCCAGGCCAGCCCCTGGGCCACTTCAACTTACCAGTTAAGGGGTACAAAAGAAAAGACCATATCCATGTGTGCTATGACCTTTATCTCTAAATTTCCATCCTCTAGCAATGATCAAGAAGAGTTGAACATGATGTGTTTAGGAAACCACAAGTTTAATAGGGCTGGAGCACAACCTGGGTGATGAATAGAGAGAAGAGATCAGACTGGAGAGTAGAGAAGAGAGCAGAAGACCATGAAGATTCTTGAATGCCATATTGAGGCATTTGAACTTAACCCGAGTCACTAAAGGAAGCTATTGAAGGGTTTAGTGAGAGATTGACATGATCAGATTGGTTTTTGGAAAGACTCTGGCTGCTATATTGAAAACAGATTGGAGGGGAGCAAGAAGAGAAATAATAAAACCAGCTAAAAACCTATTAGGCAAGGGATAAAAGTGACCCCAATTGAGATAGAGATGGTAAGAATAGAGAGAGAGCCATGTTTTTTAGTTGCTTAATTTTTAACTCTTTATGCATCCATATCTAACCCAAAATATCTAACTCCAATCTCATTCCCCTTTCCCACCAAGACATAGCTGTTGAGGAAGATGACAGAGAATCAGGGGTGACAAACATTTTTGGCTAGGGCAACTGGGTGATAGTGGTATCATTCCTGAAGATAGGGAATGCAGGATGAGGAACAGAGAACTATGACCCTATTTAAATCAGTTCATTTCTGTGACCCTCACACTCATCCATATAAAGCAGATGAGTTGAGAGAGCTGGACTAGAGTCACTACTATACAATGACTAATGTCCTTCTGAGATTGGCACCTAGAGATTTGCAAGTGAGAGGCAAGATAGCAGAACTGCCAGTTTAACATTTGTTTCTTTTTTTTTTAATTGCAGTAAAACATGCATAATATAATTTTATCATTTTAATCATTGGCAAGTATATAATTCAGTGACAGTAACTACTGTGTTAGCTCAGGCTGCCATAACAAAATATCATAGGCTGGTGGCTTAGGTGACAGAAATTTATTTTCCACAGTTCTAGAGGCTAGAAGTTCAAGATCAAGGTGCCAACATAGTCTGTTTCTGCTGAGAGCTCTCTTCCTGGCTTGTAGATAGCTGATTTCTCACTGTGTCCTCACATGGTAGGAAGAAAAAGAGCAAATTTCTGGTGTCTCTTGTTATAAGGGCACTAATCTCTTCTTAAGGACCCCACCTTCATCACCTCAAAACCTAATTATCCCACAAAGGCTCCATCTCCAAATATTATCACACTGAATATTAGGGCTTCAACATATGAAATGGTTGGGGGAGCACAGAATTCAGTCTATAGCAATTACATTCACAATGTTATTCGATCATCACCACCATTTATTTCCAGAAATTTTTCATCATCCCAAACAAAAATGCTGTACCTATTAAATAATAACTCTCCCATTCTCCCCTCCCCCCAGTCCCTGGTACCTCTATCTTACTTTCTGTCTCTGTGAATTTATCTGTTATGGATACCTCCTATAAATGGAATTATGGAATATTTGTCCCTTTGTGCCTGGCTTATTTCATTGAGTGTAATATTTTCAAGGCCTAACCACGTTGTGGCATGTATCAGAATTTCAGTCCTTTTTAAAGCTGAATAACATTCCTGTGTGTGTGTGTGTGTGTGTGTGTGTGTGTGTGTATTATACACACCACATTTTGGTTATCCATCCATCCATCAGTGGATTTTGATGTTGCTTCCACATTTTGGCTATTGTGTATAATATTGCTATGAACATTGATGTGCAAGTATCTGTTTGAGTCCCTGCTTTCAATTCTTTTGAATTCCACCTACGAGTGGAATTGCTGTATCGTATGGTAATTCTGTGCTTAACTCTTAGAGGAACCACCAAACATTTTCCATACTGGCTACACCATTTTGCATTCCCACCGGCAATGAATGTACAAGGGTTCCAATTTCTCCACATCCTCATCAACTTCTTTCTTTCTTTTTTTATATTAACCATCCTAATGGATGTGAAGTGGTATTGCATTGTGGTTTTGATTTGCATTTTCCATTTCACTTTCAAGCCCTGCAATATCTATTACTTGTATTTGTCTTCCAGTTAGGTTTGCAATTTTTTTGGTAGGGGGAGGTAGAAAGGGAAGAGTGAGTAGAGGAGGGAGATTATTTTTAAAAAATACTGAAACAGTTATTTCCAGAAAAACTGTAACATGATAGACTTCTAATAGAATGTAAAACCAAAAGAAGAACAAGATAGTCTCGGCTATACCACAGAATAACACTCTGCAGCCTTAGCAACTGAAGGACTCCAGATGAGGTGTAACTCAATGACAGCTGTAACCATGCCCAGCAAAGGCAGTGGAAATAGCAATGCCAAATAGAAGAGAGTGGAGCAGCAGACGCTGAATTTAACCACCAATAATACCACGTGACTACACTCGTTCACAAGCACATCACAAACACCTGTGAAACACCTCTGAGGTTTCCCTGAAACAACTGCGGACATGTATTGCAGGGTGTGGATGAGTGCAAAAGAACACATGCTGACCATTTTTCTCACTGTTGTAATGCTGTTGTAATGCTAATAAACACGAGTTTCTATTTCCTTAGGCTAGATTCCTGAAAGTAAAATTTCTAGGTTGATGTTTTTACTTTCCAGAAAGATTACAATGATTTATTTATTTAATCATGTATTTACTTTTATTTAAGTGTATGTGATCGACTTTATCCTATTCCTCACTTGCAAAGCCTCTCACATTGGTTTTATCTATCTATCTATCTATCTATCTATCTGTCTATCTATCTATCTATCTATCTATTTATTTATTTACTTATTTACTGTTCTCTTATTCACATTCTCAAGTATCTATCTATCTATCTATCTATCTATTTATTTACTGTTCTCTTATTCACATTCTCAAATCTCATTTCCCTCTCCCACCATAGGAAATCATTCTAGTGTGTTTAGTGTATATCCTTTTGTTTGTAGGCATTCATTTTAAATGTGTATTATTGTTTTAGATGCGTGTATTTTTTCTTATGTGAATACTGTCGTAAGATACATAACTTTTTTTCTTCCTTGCAGCAATATGTTTTTAAGATTTGGTCCATTGCTTCTAACTACTGCGTAGTATTCCATCTACCACATTTTGCCTGAGGACTTCTTCAATTATGGATACCCAAATTATCTCCAACTCCCACAACCCAAAACAACACTGCTGTGAATATTTTCATATACGCCCCTTAGGGGACCTGTGTGAGACTAACTTTAGGTTATATATCCAGTAGCAGAATTGGAGGTTTTAAAGTTTTTTTTCCCTCTTTTATGTAGTTTTGATTTTCATTTTTTGATTACTGATAAGGATAAATATGTATGTGTGCATGTATTTATTTAACCACTGTATTCTTCCAGTAATTTTCTGATCACATCCTTAGCCCTGTCCTCCACTGCTTCTTTAATGACTACTTTAGCCTGTAATTGATTGTAACACATTGAATAAAGGTGATACATGAGTCCACACATGAGTCTATAATGATACTCAAAGAGAGAGAGAGAGAAAGGAGAAAAAAACTCATTTGCCAGCAATGGAAATACTATGACACTAACTCCTTTGTCAGGAGATTGGTTATTAAAGAGAAAGAATGAAGCATTTAGACCTGCCATTTTAGGAAGAAATTAGGTTCATCCCCAATTGATAAGGGGGCACTCTTCTTTATAGAAGAATGTCAGCTAATAAATGTAGAAGGACTGATAGAAAATCACCATTTTGCAATCTCCAATGAGATAATTGATTCAGGCAAGGATTATCACTGAATATTAAATTATTTAGAAAGAAAGAAAAAAGACCAATCTACCATTGTATCTATTTCCTACCACTCACTTGCCCTAAGAACACTTCCAATTTGCCTTCTGCTCCCACTATTCTATTGAAACTGCAGTGTTTGAAGGACAATGGTGATGTTTCAATTGCAAAACTATCAGCCTTTTCTCGTCTTCCATGATCTCTTTATGATATTTGACATTAGAGGCCACCTCCCTTTTCCTGTAACTCTCCTCTCATCCATAAAAGACTGGTTTATCTTTTGTGGTATAACAAACCAACCTATTATTAAGTGGCTTAGAACAATAATTTATTATTATTTCTCATGGTTCTGTGGGTAGACTGGGCTCAGTTGGGTGTTCTTTACTCAGAATCTCTTATAATGCAGCCAGTCCGATGGTGGCTGGAGTCCTCTGAAAGTTCAACTGGGCTAGATATCCAACAGGGATTCCTCACTCACTTGTCTGGTACCTAAGCTGAGATGGCTGGAATAGCTACGAGTTATTTCTCTCAGAGCAGCCAGCTCTGGCTTCCTAAAAGCATGATAGTCTCAAGATAGATAGACTTTTTACACATAGTCCAGCTTCCTCCAGAGCAAATGTTCCAGGTGTCCCAGGTAGAAGCTGCAAGACTTCTTATGAGACAATGGTCTCTTTCTCATCCAATATGCATCAACCACTATTTCTAGCACTGGTTTCTTTAGAGAGGAAAAAAAAACTAAAGACCCTACCAAAGCTGAGTATGAAATCTACCCATGTTTTCATTGCTTCATTTTTAACTTTATTATGTATTCATATTTCACCCAAGATCAATTTTGAAATACTCATGTTTTATCAAGTCTTTCGAAAGCATTTAGCTTAGTTTTTATAAAACAGGAACTAACTTTCCTTTTGTACTTGTGCTTCTGTGGTTTATTTAATTAATGAAATAATATAATTATGGTAATAAATACAGCTAACATAAAAAGGTTGGGGGACAAAGTACCAGAAAGCAGCCTACTGGCTGTGAGCGTTCAGTATAGGAAGGTATAAAACGATATATTTTACTTAAGGAATGGAAAGCTTTGGTTAATCAGTTAAAAGAGTTTCTAATATATCTTTTACTAAACCTTTTGAATTGAACATAACATAGGCCACTTTAAGAAATGTAGAATTTATTAGGTCCTATAACCCAAAGTCTAGGGTGGATCTGTCACGGCTTGATTCAGGGGCTCAGATGATGTTGTCAGCTCCCAATCTTCCTTATTCTCTCAGCTGTGCTCACTACCATGTTGATTTCATGAGATTCCATGTGGTGGCAAAATGGTGATGGCAGCTCCTGGCACAGAAGCGAAGACATGTATCCCTCTCAGCAATCCTAGCAAAAGACTCACTACTCTTCATTGACTAAGATTGGGGATTTGCCCACCTCTGTGCCGATCTGAGGCCAGGGCAGTGTGATGACCTGATTTATTAGGACTGAGTCCCATGACCCCCTGAAGCTCTACCTAACCTCATGGACTGAGAAGAATTGCCTAATAGTACTCCAACATGCTATTATAGAAGTCCATTCCCACGGTAATGATGAAGGAAGGACTGTGCTGCTTGAGGGCAAGTATAACATCTTTGTTCCTCCCTGTGCTCCCAGACCCCACACACAGCAAGCACTCTGCATGTTTCTGTGCACATAGGAGGCATTGCTAATTGTGAACTAAAAATCGCAAGCATCTTTCTCTTCCTTTACTGTGCACTTTAAGGCAGTTTATAGGAGACTTGCCCTTGATATACAAAATGCCAGTCTCCATTTGCCTGAATTTTGTTATCTTTTGATCTCTTCGGCTGTCAAAAGGCCTCAAAGCAGGTTTGAATGTGGTTTGGACTCAAAGACACACAGTGCCGAGTGCCATGTAGAATCTCCTGAGTAAAGTCTTTCCTTTCGATCTCAAGTCTTATATGTTGCTTTATAATGCTGGTCATGGTGAGGCTGTGGTTTTAATTTCACCTTCTGGGTTTGTACTAGAGCCACTTTTAAGGACTCTCCTTGGGTCTTTCTCCTAGTTCCCCTTCTAGCCTCCCCCTTCCCTTGGTTCCTCCCTTCCCTGCAGCCACAGCTGCCTGGCTCCAGGGCACTCAGACAGCACTGTCGCCTTGGCAACCCAGAAGGGGGCTTCAATCTACTGTCTCCCCAGAGGGGCTGGGCTGGCCCTGAGCCAGGAAGAGGCAGGGGGCAGGGGACCTGACCCGCCCAGCGCAGGGTGTGTCGGGAAGTAAACAGACCACTGCTGTTCTGCCTGCCAGAAGAGACAGAGAATGTCATGGGTATGACTGAGTGTTGTAAAAGCAAACCACCAAGGATGCTACAGCTAGCTAAGAGGACAGGAATGGGACAGAAGAAAGAAGGCCTGAGGCATCTTGGGCTCAGATCTGCAGTGTCTGGTTAAATAACTGAGGTTCTGTATTAGTATCCTGGGGCTGTAGTAACAAAATGTTACAAACTAGATGGCTTAAAATAAGAGAAATTTATTTTAAGTCTCACAATCCTGGAGACTAGAAGTCCCAAATCAAGGTGTCGGCAAGACCACCCTCTCTCTGAAACCTGTAGGGGAACTCTTCCTTGCCTCCCCAACTCCTGGTGGTTTGCTGTCAGTCTTTGGCCTTCCTTGGCTTGCAGCTGCATAAGTCCAATCTTTGCCTTAGTGGCCACATGGCATTCTCCCTGTTAGTTTCTTCATGTGCCCATCTTCTTATAAACACATCAGTCAAATTGGATTAGGGAGTCCACCCTACTCCAGTATGACTTGATCATAACTGATCACATCTGCAATGACATTTTTCCAAACGGGGTCACATTCTGAGGTACTGGGGAGCATATTTTTTTAAGGGGTACAATTTAACCCAGAACAGGCTCCTAGGTAGGTATGAAATGATAGAGAAGATGATGTCAGAAGTTCCTGTAGTATAAAGTCTGGAAAAGTTATTTGACAAAACTAAGGAAGGCCTTGAATACCAGGCAGAGGAGCTTAGGTTTTATTTAGCAGAGGGAAGTCATGAAGGGTCTTGGAGCAGGCAGCAGTGTGACCACCTGTGATTACCTATGAGACTCAGGGTTGTTGTCACTGGTTGCTTTTTATTTTTTAGTACCAGTGGAATGGGCTTCTTCTTTCTCTAGTGCATACTCTCCAATTGTCTAAGTCACAGGCCAGCCACATAGTTGAAGCATAACGAAAACCTCCAAAATGAATAGCACAGAGTTCGGTGCAGTTCAAAAGTAAGACCTCTACTTGCCAACTGTGTCAGTCTCAGTTACCTTATTAGTCAAATGAGAATAATCAGAGTACCTATCTCATAGAGTTGGTGGAGGGATTAAATGAAGATTATATGTACATATCTTAGAAGAATGTCTTTTGCAAAGATGAACAGTTCATTTGGCTAAGGAGGGCAGGAAAAGCAGTTATTAGTGCTGGTCGTTAGACTTTAGACCTGGAACTCCTGCCCCCTTTTTCTCTCCTTCAGAAATAACAGTTTCTCCCATTTGCACAGCACCTTCCAGTTTTCCAAGTACTCTGTTATCCTTTTTTTTTTTCTCTCTATGTAATCCTCACAACAATTTCGTAAGGTGTCAGGGCTTTTATTATTGTCTCCATTTTATAGATGAGAAACAGGGACTCAGATGGGTTAAATCAGCTGCTTTCAACATTTTTTTTTTATGGAACACATATGACACGATGCTTTCAGGTGGACATGCTTCTATGTGTAATTCTTGCCATATTTTCATCCCTTTCTCTCCCACTGGAAAGTATTTGTGGCTAAGCAGCCACTGAGAAGGGTAAGTAGAGCTATATGTAACTGATGTGGAAAGATATCTCTGATATATTATTGATGAAAAAAATCAGATTGCAAATTTACTATTTATAGTAATAGTCTATGTATAATGTGTTTACACATGCATGAAGTTGTCAGAAAGGCCACGTAGGAAACTGTTACCAGTGGTTAACTCTGAAACTGAGCAGTGAGAGGCGGTTGAGTGGGTGGAGAGAGCTTTCGCTTTTACGTATACAATTTTTAAATAAGCATGTATTATTTTTATAATGAGAACTTAATTCCATTTTGGAAATAAAGCGTTCAGTATGCAAGCCACATTATTACATGCATACCTTGATCTGCTCTGATTTTCTTCAAGGAAACCATTCATGAATATGCATAGGCAGTCTCTGAAAGTGTATTTAAGAAGCTGATGACAGTGGTTGTCTCTCAAGAGGAAGACTGGAGGACCAGTGTTAGGAGTCAGGGATGGGAGGAAAATGAACTTTTCACTGTATACTCATCTATATCATTTAATTTGTTTTTAAACCAAACACATGCATTATGAATTCAAATGAATTAAGAGAAAATTATTAAAAGCTTCAGTGATTTATAATTGCCAGTGAATAATTTGTAACTCACTTCATGACCAATCATAACATACCAGTACTTCCCACTGGATTAACAGTAAGCTAAGTGCTGAGATCCAAACTCAGGACTTCTGACTCCACTTCTGTGGCTTTTTATACTACATCATTCCCAGTGTGGTGGCTTCAAGGGCTGCACCCTCCCACTTCCAACACCCCTCAGGCCCACCCCCAGGCTCAATAAGCTGTGGCGATGACATCACAGTTGTCATGGCAGAAAAATCATGACTGTGGAATTAACTCCCTGACCAGTCATTAGCCAACCACACTTCTGTATTGTTTCACCTACTTCCTTTTTATCTCACTGAGATATAACTTGCATGTGATAAAGTACGCAAATATTAAATGTTCATCTCAATGAATTTTTATGTATGTTTACCTGTGTAACCACCATCCAGTTCAAAATACAAATCATACTATTTTTCTGGAAGACTCCTTTGTGCCCCTTCCAGTCCATACCACTCGCTAAATGTAACCCCTATTCTAACTCTTATTATCACAGGTTAATTTTGCCTGTTTTTGAACTTTACATAAATGGAATCATAAAGTATATAAAGTATCTACTTTTTGGTGTCTGGCTTCTTTTGCTTAGCACTATTTCATGATTTATCCATGTCATGTGTAGCAGCTGTTTGTTTATTCCATGAGTGGAATTGTTAAACTATAGAGTGTACATATACTTAGCTTTATACGATTTGTACAATTTATAGTTTTATCAGCAATATAAGAAATTTCAGGTGTTCCACATCTTCATCTACACTTGGTATTGTCATCCTTTCAATTTATGCTATTTTGATGGAGGTCACTAACTCTGTTTTGACTCCTCCTTGGTTCTCTGGTTCCCCATCTGCTCAGTCCTCTGGTCTGACAGCTCCTCAGTGGACTCTTCGAACTCCTGCTAATGCTTTCTCCACTTCTTTCCTGGAATAAAGCCCTATTCTGCTGTGCCCCCAGCCCCTGAGTGAATCCTAGTGCTCACCACAAACAAATCTGATCTCTGCTGCAGGCTGAGACCTGATTCCAGCACAGACTGAGCCCCAACGCTAATCACAGACAGATCTCTACCATAATCACAGACTAGACTCATAACCCGCCACAGACTGATATGTTTTCAAATCTCGATTTTGATCGCAAATGTTATTATGATGCTTGTGATTTACATAACTAAAAAATAGTATGTGATCATTGTGAAACTCCAAGTATCAAATGGTAACTCCTGCTTTCCGTACTTACACATGCAAGATTTTGAAAATTAATGTAAAATTGAATATAAACCATAACCCTAATCACAGCTACAGGGTGAACCCTGATCCCAACCACAGTCTGAGCCATGAACCCAGTAATAAACTGAGCGCTAATCCTAATATAGACTGAGCCCTGACCCTACTCACAAACTGACCTCATTGAAACTCAGACCAATAAATACATATAGGCCAAGCACAATGTTAGAAAGTATTAGAGAATGTGAACCTACAAGGATAAAATGCATTGTGAAGTGAACTACTATCTTTATAATCTCTCCTCGATTCACTCTAAATTTTAATTATGACTGAATTTTTCTAAGTTAAGGAAAGAGACTGTAATCAACCCCAACCTGACAAGTTGTAAAGAACAGGCTGGAGGCGGGGGAGTGTGGTTCAAGGAAGCCTAAAGCAGAGCTAGCCCTGCAGATGGTGGTGGAAGGACGGTTAACCTTCTTCCTGTCCTCACAAGATGGCAGGTTTATTTTAAGGGTGTTTTTAACAGCTTTAAAAAAATGGATTCAAAGAACACTGGGGGAAGCCTCTGATTTTTGGGCCTCTGCCCGTGGTGCCTGTTTTTTTTTTTAAACAATGGTATTTGACTCCCAGTGAGATTTGTTCCTTCATTACATTCTGATCATATTGTTTTTCATATCCCCCTCCCCTGCAGTAGCTATTGGAAAGGAAAAGGGAACCAGAGTCTTCAAGAACGAATGCTTAGAGGTTCTGTTCGCCCCGTGTCTGCTAATCAGCAGTGAGCTGCAAACATAATTTTCACTTTTGCTTATGCCCTTGAGAAAAATCTTGATTTCATCCTTAACACTAGGAGAAATGAGCTTGAATGGACTCTGTCCTGTGAAGGATGGATGAGGGGTCTACAGTGAAAACTGGACCTTCACGAAAGCTTTCTTTTCTGGACAAAAATCCTGATTGGTTTGAGATTTCTGATTCCCTAAACATTAATCGGGTAAGACAACTTGTGTGAAGGAGCCACATGGTATTACAGACGGGCACTGGGCTGGGTGTCAGGAGACCTGGACAGTTCTGCCACCATATGTAACCTGGTGCAAATCTCTTTCTCTCTCTAGGCTTCCTCTCTCCATCGATAATAATAAAGTTTAAGTGTAGCTCTTTGTAATATCTTTTATATACATTATCTCATTTAAGCCTTACAATAATTCCCATGAGATGAAAACTTACTATACCCATTTCACAAAAGAGGTGGCAGGGATTTAGAGAAATTGAGACTTGCCCAAGGTAACATAGTTGTCAAGCAACTTTGTTCATTTTGTTTTAGTTGAATATATCCCTTTAATGTTGTTATTTATCATTAATTTGCTCAGTGACAAACATTTATTAAGCATCTTTATGTGCCAAATACTGTTTTTGACTCAAGAAACAGGGACATTTTCAGACCTAATCTTGTTGATTAACTACTTTGTAAAGGTCAGCATGCCCTCTGAGGGGGTATGAGTAGTTTTCCCTTTCTCCTTCTCTTATGATAAATTTGAGTTAACTTTATAGCTCTATCCCCCTGGAAATCTAAAAGAGGTGCAATGTCTGTTATGGTATGAGGCAGTGTTGGTTATGGTAAAAATACCCCCTGATTGGTTCACCAGCGTCAGAATATATAAATACCTGGTGGGAAGCCATGGTTTTGGGCCCCCTTAAGTACAGTGACTCTTGTAACTAGACTCATCTCCCACAGGGAGCCTGAAAGCTATTCCTATAGGACATGAGGTATTGATTCTTATTTGGAACACAGCATTTCTATACTAAGATTGTCACCATATTCACTGATGTGATCTTGTTTCCTTGTACTTGTCACCTGAAGAGCCAAAGAA
>NW_006435793.1:5216920-5257653 GCF_000325575.1 Pteropus alecto | reverse complement strand
AGAGAAGTACCAGATGCTGTCCTGCCAGCATGCTGTTTCTTATCTTGAACCCTTGTGAGTTAATCCGATGCCAGGTGAGGACTTTAGTAATTGAGTGAAGCTAAATGTCTAGTTGAGCCCAAAGCCCACCTGATGGTGGATATTTTAGAGATGAATCCAGGTCAAGTATTTTTGAAGACAGGATTCCAACCCTTTTTTTCTGACTCTAGAGCCATGATTCTCATTCTTGGCCATATATTGGACTCAAACTGAAATGATATTAGAGTCACTTGCCACAATGGACATAGCAATGGGAAAGAAGAAAACACTGTTATGCACAACATGGATGCATCTCTCTGACATAATAGTGAAGGAAAGAAGCCAGACATATACAGGATAATTCCACTTTATCTGAAGTTCAAAAACAGGAAAAACTAATTAAGACTGTGGCTATTGTTGAGGGATGTGTATTGACTGGAAGGAGGTACAAAGGAGCCTTCTAGGGAGTTATAAATAGTGTATATCTTGATTTGTGTTGTGGTTACTTGGGTGGGTGTATATATTCATAAAGTATGTGAAGGCAGAGTTAATCAGAGAATCCAAAAATATAAAGTGAACCCAAGGTTGGGTGGGGTGCTTAATGGGACATTAAGCAAATTTGAGGCATTGGGCTGGAGGTTGCATCTTCTAGAAAAGCTCCCACTGACTCTGCAGGGTAGAGAGTGAGAGCTCCATGATACAGTGTGTGAATAACATTTCAGTCAGAGAACCCAAGGCTTTGGAAAGAGAAATAGGGGTACAGGACCTGAATTTTCAACTCCCAAGAGAAGCAGCGAAGCACAGCCTGGGGCTGCAACCAAAAGGCAAACCTCATGATGCCAGGGGCTAGTATATAAAACACAGGAGAGATAATATTTTCTGAATATCAAATGAAAACATTGGAATGACATTTTATTTTTCATGTGTCTCTCTTTCATCTTCCCTCTAATTTGTAAAAAATTTAACTGCAGGGAAATTTAATATGATAATTTGTAAGATCTTATTTTAGTCAGTTTGGAGCCCAGACAGCACCTGAAATTAGGCCCTGCCCATAGTCAAAATGGATTCATTCATTCCTGGCTTTGGGCTGGGACAAAATTTCTGTCATAAAACCAAATCGAAAGGGAGAATCCAGGAATCATGTCTTATGAGAAATGAAGGTCATGGTTTTGGAGAAGCAAAGATCTAAGGGAAGAGGACAGGACACCAGACGTGTCTCCAGATATCTTAAAGTTTGCCATGTAAGAAAAAGGCAGATTTGCTCAGGGTGACTTCAGAGGGGAACAAGGACCAATGAGTGGAAATTCTGGGAAATAGAGTGCAATGAGAAGAACTCTTTAAGAGGGATCAGAGACCTTACAATTTTCCTAAAGTGCAATTTATTCATGCATGCCTTCATTTGCTGTGCTTACTCTGAAATGCAGAGAACAGGAGACATACAGAGATCCACAAGGTCCATTACAGAGCTTGTTAGGTGTGGCAGAGACTGTAGGTTGCCTAATATTTACTCTCCTTTTCTGTCTTCTTGACAAAATTCTGATTTAGTTTTGGGCTGTAATGTGTCCAGCTAAAGCATCAGGTTACTCAAACTCTCTTTTTGCTAGGGCTGACCAGTGAGATGCGAATGGAATTGTAAGGTGGGACTTCCAGGACATCTCCTTAAAAGAGGCTGACTTAGATAATAGAGGTACCATTATTGCGTTCTTATTATTTCTGCCTAGAATATAGGTGTAATGGCTAAAGTTTGAGCTGCCATTTTGGACCATGAATTTCCCTTCAGAACTGAATCCACTAAGGTCAGTGGAAGAGAAAGATATACAGATCTTGGGTCTTTAATGACTGTTAAGTTTCCATAACCAGTTTTATATTGATGTCTCTGGGCTTCTTTTACATGAAACAGAACTTTACCTTGTTTCTTAAGTTATTCATTTAGGTTTTCTGTTATATGCAGCCAATCTTAACTCTGATACACTAAGCAGACTTTTTTAAAACTAAATTTGTATAAAATGACAGCTGAGATCTCTTTTAGCTCAAACAGCTGAACACTATGACTATTATTCTCCAAGGTCTCAGTATGGCGTCACCTTCTATATAAAAATTTCCAAGATTATTTGGGAAGATTCAATCTCTCCCTCTTTCGTTCTCCTGCAGTACTTTCTTTATTCTGCTAGGATAGCACTTACCAGATTGAGTCTTATGGTAGGTCCCTGACACACACATTTATGGTTTCTATTCATTATTGGCTGCATACGCATAGCATAATGAGTGTTTAAATGGGGAGGGCATCCATGTTGCTGTCCAAGGTTCTGAACCATGAAACCCTAAGATACAGCTGTTTTCTTCAGTTTCTGGGACACTAATTCCACCTGATCAACCTTACCAAACAATTCTGTTGAGTCAAGAAGAGGCCATGGCAGGAGAAAACAGTAATAACTGAAAAAGAGAGACAAACAAATTACAGAACGGAGGCTGCTCAGAACATCACCACTGAAAGGAGACCAGGTAGTAAAAATGAAAAAAGAAAAAAAATGTTTTGACAATTTCAAATAATAATATCAGAGCTAATGAAGATGGACAGCTAAAGATGAGCCATAAATTTGTGTTTCGAGTGATGCAAAGCTGTGCAAGTATTGATATGAACAACAATATTTGTGCATGCAGGGAAGCAGAACATCGTTTAGGTGGAGATGGCAGGAGGAGCAATCATCACTGGATTTACACCAGTGTGTTCACACTCCTTGATAAATATTTTTGATTTGAAAGAATAGTGGCACATGAAAACTTGGACTGTGACTTGTGTTTTACAATTTATACAGCTAATTTCACATACTTTTTCATGGTCTACCATATTTTTATTGGTTATAGGAAATGTTTTCCTTCCCTCAAATTTGGAGAATGGAATTAGAATATTCTCCCCCTATTTCTCTCTTCCTTGCAACCCATTACAGTTGCTCACTCTGTGTTTAGCTTGACTAGCCAAGTGAGTCTCTCCTGAGCTCTTGATTCAAATTTATGCTAGGTGTTTTAAAATGCATCATCTTAGTTAATCCTCTCAACAGCCCACAATATCAGTATAATTATTCTCATTACAATTAAATTTATGTCATGGATCTTTGAGGCTGTTTGTGAATTGAATAGTTGAAACAATGAACAGTAATTCACAAATGTCAAGGGTCCATTCTAATTTACCTGTCAGTCTCCCAAAATAGCCTATGAAAACTTTGAAGTCATGAACCATATCTTTTCATCCCTATATTTTCAATAATATCTACCATGGTTCCTGACACATAGTAGGGGCTCAGAAGTATTTTTGGCACAAATAAATGAATTAATGGACATATATATTAATAAGCCTTGCATTTGAATCATTTTTAAAGAGTGCATTTATGAATAATAGATCGAAGATACATAAGGGAAATCTCAAAATAGTCTTAACTGTGGTGAAAAGATTAGAAAAACATCTTACATGCCATTTCTACTATATGAAATAATGCACTCTTGAAAATTAAGACAGGCAGAAGAAATAGTGAAATAATCTACCTTCACATCTAGGTGTCACTCCTGTGATGAATCAAAATGATTTAACTTATTCTAAGCAATATAAGGGTAAGCCCTCCAGGCCATTCTCTTTCTCTTCCTCTCCTCCTTTCTCTCTCTTTTCCTTCTCTTTCCCCTTCTGTTCCCATTTTCAAACCTTTACTGAATTAGGGATCCTACTGCATTAACACACTATGAGGATTTTAGCCCCTGCCTTCAGAGAGTTTACTCTCTGGTCGAGATGGAAAAAAGTTCACAAATAGTAATATCTGCAACTATAGTGACAACATCTGACTTTGTACAATAACATCAAACCCACAGTTTTGTCTGGAGCTGCCCTCTTGACCAACATGAACCCCATCTTGGAAGACTTGGCTGATCTTATCTCCTGACTGAGCACAGGAGCAAAGAAAATTTTTTTCCTAAGTCTATAAGTACCCACTGAATCCGGCTGAACTACAATAACAGCAAGGCTTTCTTTTGAAATTGAAAGCTAGGGAAAGCCTCAGAATTATATTCAAAATGACTAGAGCTCCTAAAAAGAAGGGTTATAACATATGAAAGGGGGCCTTTATACATCTTCCAATCAAATGCCCTCATTTTTCAGTTCTGGAAGCTGGGGTCCAAAGAGCTGGAAGGATCTGCCTGTGGTCACACAGCAAATCAGCGTCCGTGCCAAGGCTAGTGAACAGGTTTACAGCATCCCACTAAGTGCTCTTTCTATTTTCCACTATTTCTTAAAGTTCCCAAGGTTTACTAACGGCTAACCTGTACAACCACAGGTTGTGCCCGAAAAGCTCTGATGTGGACATAATGCAAATGGCGCCTTTAGAGTGTTGTATGCAGCAGCTCTGGTTTCACCAACATACTCTTGAAATTATTTTAAGTAGCGCAAGACAAACTTTAAAGATACCAGTAATAACACATTTGTTTTAATGTTTAGGAAACATATCAAAAGCACATCAAACTTTGATTTTATGGATAGGGATATTATATAATGATTAAAAGTTTCCTTTAAAATGTAAGGTAAAAAGGTGAGTGAATTAAAATTAAAATGTTTTTAGAAAGTAGTGTAACTGGTACAAGAACGTAGTAAAAATTTTAAAAGTGGTATGAAATTACTGAAGTTTAAGAAACATTGTGTTTATTATATCTTGCTGCACCCCTCTGAGATAAGATAAAGGACTTTGACAAATTTAGCTGCTTAAGACATTATGAGAAGACAACTACTTAATGTGAAAGTGATGATTAAATAGTTGGATATATGTACAGTTAGCAGAAACAGGTTAAAAGCCATTAAGAGCAGACATTTTCTTCAGGAAGGATAGAGGGCAACTAGGTGGGAGAGTTAGACCTGACATGTTATAGAAATGATTATACTTTCAAATATGTACTCTTGTATTAGCAAAAGGTCATCTAGAAACCCTGTAACCTCTTTTCCTATAATTGAATGTGAATATTTATCAGAAGAGCTAGATTTAAATTCTGATTCTGCCACTTCCCAGCTTGTGCCCTCTGCCAAGTCACTCAACTCCTTTGAGTTTATCAAAAAAGTTGTGTTGTGAGATGCCTATGAAAATGTAAAAATGCCTTGAAAGGGAGAGTGAGAGAAAGACTGAAACAGAGAGGAAGAAAAAGAGAATAATGACAAAAGAGAGGGAGCCAGGTTGCAGGGACCGTAAGAAGAATGAGAGCTGGTGAAATTATCTCAGACTTTATGTGCTGAAATAGTCATTCTTGTCACAAGCTGCTAGATTTTCTTCTTATAAAAACATTTCTAAGGTGGCAGATGAATATATTTTTAAATTTTTTCCTGAAACATAACACTCCAACAGGATGTGTTAGAGAAATGCCAAGAAAAGAAAGCAGAAGGAGGTAAAGTCCTTGAATGGAGAGGACTATAAAGTGATTTATGCATGGACCTATGGAGGAAAAAGTCTCACCTCTTCCAAGAAGCCTTCCTGACCTCCTGGGTGAAATTGACTGTCTCAGATTCTCCTTACACTTACTTATGTTCTGCTAGGGTTGGTACAATGGTTTAAGAGCTTCTGTTTGTCATTCCCATTAGATATAAGCCCCTTGAGTGTTGGGACTGTGCCTCATTCACCTTCTGTATTCGCAGTTACGTCCACAGAACCTGGCACATGTGGTATGTTTGATTAGTTTATTGTATGAGACTTGAAGCCATGTCCTTTGAGAGGTGAATGGCAGTTCAGAGGACATTTAGGCTGTGGAAGAGATAACTTTGGGGGGATATATTGACTATTTTCTAATATTGGAAGAACTGTCTTGGGGAAGTATTTCTAAAATGAGCTCTATGGTCCCCGTGGCACAACTAGAAATCAAGCCTTGACTCACTATAAAGAATTCTAACTACAAGAACTGTCCAACAATGCCATGGCTGTCTCAACGGGATAAGGGCTCATTTCATCAGAGATTAAATACCACTTTTCAATGTTTCAGATACTGGATTAGATAATCTTTGTAGCTTACCTGTCTTCTACTCTTCATATGGGTCCCTTCTCTTTTGCTTGTTAGGCTTCTGTCTGATCTTAAAACATCTTCCAACTGGGCACCTCTATCCATTCTTGGAGCCATAGACCTCAGAGCCGAAAAGACCCTCAAAATTCACTTGATCCAATCACTTCTTTGTACCACTCGACAAATGAGAAAAACAAAACCCAAGTCAAGTAGCTAGATTAGGGTGGAAGATAGCCCTGGAACCCAGAACTCCAGGGTTCTCTTCATTGCTGACCAAGATATGGTACCATTGTATCTGTGCAGTATGACTCTCTTCCCTTTTCTTATATCTGAGGCTTATAGTATCTCAGCAGGTACTGTTTCCCTATTCCTCATTTTCTCATTTGAGAATAAAAATTGAAAAAGAATTTACAGAATCAGTGCAGATTTATCGTAATGAAAATATCATCATTCTTTTGATAAATCACATTGGATAATGATTAAGGGCCATGAGCTTGGAGCAGAATGCACAGCCAGTGCACAGCAGAATATACCCCCACATCTGTGAGCCCTGATGTAGGGCTTCATGTGCCCAGAGAAAGAGGCAGCTGTTTTTAATTTATGCAGGTGACTTACAAAATTGAAATTTGAAGGTCAGAGACCTGAGTTCTAGGTAGTCCACTTTTCTAGCAATGTGACATTGGGCAAGTTAATTAGCCCTCTAATGCCCTCTTTCCTCATTTCTAATATGAGAATAACTATACTTCCCTCCCAGAGGGGTGATAAAGCCTAAGTAAAAAAGCATATAAAATTCTGAGCACAGTACCATAATAAGCCTTCAATATATTTTTTAAAAGACAGCTCTAGTTTTTTTTTTTAATTCCCAGTCTCTTCTCGGATATAAAAAGAGATAACCGAATAAACCTTCTCCTCAACATTCCAGCCTCTTTCTTTTCTATAGGAAACAATCTTTCTCAATTCCAGTCTGTCTCCATGAAAACTTCCCCTGCATTCTAACTAGATGACATTGCATAGTCACTTCCCTCTATGAGCGTGTTTCCCCATCTGTAAATGAAGGCAAGAGAGGAAGGAATGTCTACTTTCTATTTATAGCAATCTATTACCACAAGTGTATCTTAATTTCGTAATGTAAAAAAATACAGGATTTTTAAAAATTGGACTAGAATGCTACATAAGTTCCCTCCCTACTCTGACATTATTCGAGCCTGAGAATTTGAATCTTCCTCTCTTCTCTTTACTCCCATTCTCTTCTTTCATGCCTACCCACTTTCTGGCCTTAGAATGCAGAACTCAGCAAGAGTGTACCATGTAGTGGAAGGAGTATAAGAAATGGACTTCTCTGGACCGCAGTAGGAACCAGTCCCAGAAATCGCTATAGCTGGAAATGTAGAGAAGCCCAGAACAGAGCTGGTTGCCTCACTTAGCTAGAGCACAGCCTATCTTTTACAGTTAAGCACTTTTCTTTACGATTTCACTGTGTCATTCCCAGCCAGTACTCAGTTTCCTTTAGGGAAATCCAGCAGATGAGTTAGAGAGATACAGACCTCAAAGTGTGCAAACTGGGTAATAAAGAAACCAAGTTTCTACAAAAATCCTACAACAAACCCTGTCTTCATTCTGGTCCCCCCCCTCCTTTTTATTTTCTCAAGAACCAAGTGGCTTAAGTTTTTCTGACCAAATGACATTAACTTTACCTTTTCTTCTTTGACCCATTTTAATAGAGAAAGGCCACAAGCTAATTACACTAAAGATCTAAATTTTTTCAAAGGAAATGCAATTTAAAAATTAGAAATATATAGAAAGACACATCTGACTTCTCTGGGAAAAATCACACAAGGTCCAGTAAGAGTGAGGCTACCTTTCCTCGGGGCAAAAATTGTCTAGGATTAAGTCGTAATAGCCTCTTTGGGGCATGGGCTATCTCTTTGACCAGTCTCTATTCCTCCCTTATATCATCTGAACCATGGTCAGTATCAGTTTGACATAGTTAATTATAGTCCACTTCACTAGGGCTTGATCCTTGTAGAAAAATCAGTTTATGACTTCAGAAATAGATTTTAAATGCCATTATCTGTGAATCAACAACCATATGAAATTATCTGTAGTCAGAAAAAATTTTAATTCAATGAATGAGATTGCAAAAGTGTCTGGATCTGGCATGTTACAGGCACTCAATAAAGAGTAATTGTTATTATTAGTAGTAGTATTAAAATTATTATTACTTAACTGGAATATATCTTGTCACTTTGAGGACAAAATTAGGTCAGTGATGCATCCAAGAGAAACATAAATGAGACTCTAAGAAAGCACTGAAAATCAACATAAATCTTTACTGTATGCCCTTGAAAACAAGAGGGGAATTATATCATAATCTAGTTCTATTTCCATTTTTATGAAAATCCTCATTACAAAGCTCTGTCCCCAGAGTACCCTTCAGATTGATACTCTTAAGGTGACAGCACATTTGGTCGCCTGCCTCTCTTCCCATCTCCAACCTCTACCAATTTCCCTCCTCCCTCTTTCCTGCTCCCATTCTTTCTCTTGAAAAGTAGTCTGGCTTATTCTAAGTTTCTGTTATTTTCCTAGTGAGAGGGTAAAAAGAGCAGGCAGAAATGATTGTAAATACTTATATTTAATATTCTCTTCTTTTAACCTTATCTCAATTTTTAATATTTACAGGATAATTCCTGAGAAACTACAGAAATTATTCATTTTTTGGTCAAATATCCCAGAAAAGACTTTTTATAATTTAGACGAAGATGGGTTAAGACCCATAATAGAGGCCTGTATAAAGTACATTAAGAATAGAGATTGGGACACAAATGGATGTAAATTGGTGAAATCCAGACAATGCCCTTCTCTCTTCCACCACTCTGTTTCTCTAATACATCACTCCCCAACATTCGTAATGAGCTCAGCAAAAATGAGTGGGAATTTCAGGCTCAGAGCAGTCATCCCTGGCTGGCTTCTGAGAGGCGGGAGGGGCCCAAATGACCTTCAGCAAAATTCTGCAGTCCAGAAGCTTCCCTGGGTGTGCAGCTACTGGCATTTAAACTAATAAACATGATGAGTCAAGAGGGTCCATATGTGTACTAGATGGAAGTCAAGTGTGTGTATTTAAGTCAAGTGTGTGCACCATATGAATGAGCAGCAACATTAAACAAAACCTTTAGGAAAAGACAACAGGCAAATGCAAACAAGAAGAAAGCAGAATATGTATTATTCATATTATAAAATAAATTCAAGGAAAGCAAAATCTATTTAGATATTTACCTAAGGGAGAGCACTATATAACAAAGCTAATGGAAATGGGCCAAAACTCTACTTATAAGAAGATGAACAACCTTAAACTTCCTTATTATAGAAGTAAGAATGAAAATGCCTGAACTGAGCAGTCTAATTAAGAAACATGACAAAGAGAAGGGAACAGAATAAGAAAGGTGTCTGGCTGCAGCCAAGTCTGCGATGAGGGCCAGGGTGAGAAAGAGGGCCTCTCAAATGCACAAAACATATGGCCAGAGAGCTCAGTGTCACAGAAGCAGGGGAAACAAAATTTTAATGAAGTAATGAGTTGCAGAAAGGAGGGAATAATCAACAGCATCAGATGCAAAAGATAGATCCAATACAAAAATTACCTAAATTTTTACAGAATTTGGCAGTTACCAGTAAGAGGTCACTAGAGTTTCTTCTGAGCTTCTCACAGAAAGAAAAAACTTTGGCAGAATTAAAAGAAAGGACACTGAGGTAGTAGTCATTTCTTATGTTTGCCATCTAGCATTTCCTTAGTTTTCTTATGATAAGTGCACTCTAATTATGCTATAAAAGAGACATCCCGTCTTATTTTCAGCTGTGTGGTTTGGGTGAAACAAAGGCATTTCCATGTCCAAGGTTTGATGTGACAGACTGAGTTGCACAACCTCACACCGTTCCCAACTCTCTTCGCCCCTGCCTGCCTCACCTGTACTCACTTTCCCAATCACTTTACAGCAAGTAGTGGCAATGTGACATATGGCGCAAAGAGGACATGATGTCCAGACAGCCATGATAACTAGAACTGGGGTAAAAAGATCAAGAGAATTACAGCTCTACCAGCCCTGAATCATTGAACTACTGGATGAACACAAGTAGCTATGGGATTCCAGACTTTTTGTCATGTAAAAAAATATAAACTCCTGATATAATCCTTGCCCCTTGGTGGGAGGAGTGTCAGTCACATTGCAAAAGAGCATGTGCAATGGGATAAATATATTGATCCAAAGCCGACTTTGGAAAATATAGTCTGCTAGAGACTCTTTTGGTTTCATGTTACAGAAAACCCAAGACTAACTGGCTTCAAAAAGGAGGAAATTTCTTGACCACATATGGGAAAACTCCAGGGGTAGGGCTGAATTAATCTATTGCAGAAGCCTTGTGACTTATGGTGATGACTTTGCCCCAGTTCCAGAAGTGGATATGTGACTCAAGCCTATGCCAATTCATACATAATATTTCCTTGATGACAGCAAACTGTTCAGGAATGGGCACAAGAGCCAACTTAGGTCAGTTAGAGCCAAAGAAGCTCAATTTCCAGGATATTTGTTGGTAATATCAGAGAAATAGACTTCTCTTTTCCTGAAATAATTGAGCAAGAGAAGATATATGGATGGAGGTATGGCAGCATCTTGCCACTATAAGGGGATAATCTGAGACTCAAGCCAGCATAGAAGAAACTGAGCTCAGAGATGAAGAAAGAGAAACTGGGTTCTGGTGACATAGCTTAAGATTTATTCAAGTCTTATCTGGAGTCAACCCTACTCCTGGAGTTTTCAGAAATAAATTTCCTCTTTATATAAGACAATTAGTCTTGAGTTTTCTGTAACATGAAACCTAAAGACTCTATAGCAGATTGTACTTTCCAAAGATGCCTGTGGGTCAATATATTTATCCCATTGAACATAATCTTTTGCAATGTGACTAATACCCGTCCCACTGAGGGGTAGGGTCTGTGTTCCCATCCCTTGAGTCTGGGTGGGGCTTGTAACTGCCTTAACCAGCGGAATATGGCATGGTGATGACATGTGAAAGTATAAAAAGGTACAGATTCCATCTCTCTCTCTCTCTCCCTCTGCTTGCCTTTGTAACCTGCCAATACATTGTGAGGAAACATGAGCCACTTAGAGAAGCCATGTGTAGGTGTTCGAGCCAAAAAGCACAGCTAAGGTCTCAGCTGACAGCCGGAATCAATCACTAGATGTGAGTGAATGAGACTTCAGATGATCCCAGCCTCTAGTCTTTAAGTCTTTCAGCTGAGATCCGAGACATCAAGGAGCAGAGACAAACTATTTTGGTGGTGCCCTGTCTGATACCCTGACCCACAAAAAAATGTGCAAGATAATAAATGATTATAATTGTTTTAATGCAACTAAGTTTTGGGGTAACTTGTTCCATAACAATAGATAAGCTAATACAGAGTCCTAATTAATAGAATTGGTGTTCCATGTGAGAGTGGTTTAAGAGGAAAAGCAGAATGGGATATAAGATTGTGCAGTGTGAGGAGTGAATGGAGATGAGGAAAATGAAGCCAGAATAATCTCCTCTGGAATATTTCTATGAAAGCATCTTCCTGGCATCAGGAAAGAATAAAACAAGCCTGAATCCAAAGCAAACAGCAGCCCCCATGCTTCTACTCATCATCAGAGGATTAAGGTTATGAGTTTGATAGAATGCAGGAGGAAGAACTTCAGTGAATAGGTTTCATAAATTTCTCTGAATTCCAAAAGGCATTAAGAAGGAGTTAAAGGTGAAACCTTCAAGAAGACCTTTATTTAAGAGGCATTCTCTGCTCAAAACCTCCAGCAGACTTCATTACCTTCAATAACGATCAAGCCCTTTGGCCTGGCATTCAAGGGCCTCCTTGCCATTTTGGTTTCTCAACTTTTCCTTTACATACCCTACACTCCAGCAGAGCTGCAGTGCTCCAGAATGGCACTACCTGATGTTCTCCAAACTTTCCTTCACTTTACCACCTTTGAGGAGGAAGCTCTGGGCCACTACCTCTGGGTCAGTGCTGTCTTCAGAGCCTGTACCCATTCTCATCTCGGCCAATATTGAGAAGCTTCCTGGAGAGAGGAATCAATGATGTGCGTGGTCTTAGGGCCTCCAGCCTTCCTCATAATATTTTTAAATTGAGGTATAACTTAAATACAGTAAAATGCATAGATCTTAATTGTACAGTTTTATGAATTTTGACAATTGTATTCACCTGGGTAACTACCAACCCAATGACACTATAGAATATTCGTATCACTCCCAAAATTTCCCTCATTTCCCTCCCCCTTTTCCAGTCAGTCTTTGTGTACTTCCTCTCCCCAGCCCCCAGAAAACAGCTCCTCTGATTTCTATACTATAGATTAATTTTGCCTCTCTTTGAATCTCATATAAATGGAATCACATAGTATGTATTCTGTGTCATGCTTCTTTCACACAACATGTTTTTGAGATTCATCTGTGTTTTCTTATGTGTATTAATTGTTCATTCCTTCTTATTGCCGAGTAGTATTCCATTGTATGAATATAGTACAATTTATCCATTTCCCTGTTGATGAACCCTAGAGTTGTTTGGAGTTTTGAACTGTTATAAATAAAGCTACTATGAACATTCTTAAACATTTCTAGTGGACATTTGTCTTTATTTCCTAGGAGTAGAATTGCTGGGTCATTGGATAAGTGATGTTTAACTTTATAAGAAATTGCTAAACAGTTTATCTAAGTAGTTATGCCATTTTATGCTCTCATCAGCACTGTATGAGTTCCAGTTGCTCTCTCCTGCCAATATTTGGTATTGTTAGTCTTTTGATATTGTCAGTGGGTGTGAAATTGTATCTCATTATGGCTTTAATATGCATTTGCCTGATGACTAAAGATGTTGAAAACCTTTTTATGTGCTTATTCATATATCATCTTCTGTGAAGTGTCTGTTCAAGTCTACCTTTTTCTTTTAAATCGATTTGTACCTGTAGCATTCTTTGTTGCCTAGGTTGCAGACATGGAAATCAAGAGCCCACCTGAAATTCACCTGACCCTGGCACACAGGTTCAAGGCACAAAGAAAGGCCAGGTGTCTATAATCAAATGATCTGAACCTATTAGGAATTAGACTATATAAGATTATGCAAGTGTTGCAAATTGTGTCTTGAAATTGGACATGACACAGTGCATCTGGACAAGAAGCAGAAATTCCAAATATTATATTACAGTAGTGGTTCTCAACCTTGGATACAAATTAGAATCACCTAGAGAGTTCCCATTCCCCAGAGATTCTGATGTAACTGGTGGAGGTGCAGCCTGGGCACTTGGAGTTGTAAAAGTTTTCCAGGTGATTCTAATATGCAGCCAAGGTTGAGAATCACCATTCTAAAAGGAAAGACATTCGCTCATTACTGAGCATCTGCTATGCTGTTTTGCTAAACCATCAAGCTAATTGCAACAGAATATTAGGTGTCTTTTTCACATAGGTAAGTTGGTTAGAGAAGCTGGAGATTTTTATTTCTTTATTAATATCAAGTATCAAACTGCAGATTGTGGACTATGATCAGTTACTTTTCTTTCTTAGCTTTATAATTCTCCCCGGACTTCATCTCATCTATAATAGTCATGTTTGAAATAAAGTGAGGCTTTAGCCCTGATAGTTCTACACAGTCACCCAGCAGTTAAAATGAAATGTAAGAGTCATTTTTATTTTTTGTCTTCAACTGATGTAGGGACATCCCATATATTTGTTCCATCCCAAAAGCCAGATTTCAAATCTGGAAAAGGTTGTGTGGGAGTTATGATGTAAGGGCAAAGGTCAGCAAACTTCAGCCAATAGGCTAAATCATTCCCATGGGCTAAATCTAGTCCACTGCCTGTTTTTGTAAAGCCTGCAAGCTAAGAATGGTGTTTACATTATTAAATGGTTGAAAAAAGTCAAAATGAGAATAATAAGAATTATATGAAAATCAAATTTCAAGGCCCATAAAGTTTTATTGAAACACAACCATTCATTTACATATTGTTAATGGCTGCTTCTATACTCCAATGGCAGAACGAAGTAGTGGCAACAGAAACTGTATAACCCACAAAGCCTAAAATACTGTGTGGCCTTTTACAGAAAAGATTGGCTGACTCCTGATCTAGATAAAGATTCTCTGGATGGGAGAGGAGAGTTGGAGAAGTGAGGAATGTGTGGATTTTGCGGATCCTTTACAAAGAGTGGCCCCTATCTCCCCAATTCCCCACGAGGCCAAACCCTGGGAGATAAGAAAAAATAGTAGCGAATAATAGAATTTCCTATTTGTTTGGGTAATCTGAATGTAGAGAGTTGACCCCCTTCCGGATTAGAGCCCCAGAGAGGGTTAAAACCAGAGAATAAGTGGCTGCATGGTTAAGTCCAGGCTCCTGGTTCTCAAAGCCTGGTCCCCAGACCTGTAGCATCAGTATCCCCTTTTGTCCATGAGTAACACCTCAGCTTCTCTGCCAAAAATTACTTGTGAGCACAGTGAAGGAAAGCCCTTGTGACACAGGTAGGTAAGATGAGACATCATGACACTCAGTAATGGACACAGTCAAAAGTTAGCTGATTTCAAAAAGGTTATTTGATTACAAAACTCCATAAACTTAAGGAATATTGCAACCAACTGCCAAGTATAGATCTTATTTGAATCCTGATTTGAACAAACTGGAAAAAATGAGACGACTGAGGAAATACGCACTTTAGATATTTGATTATATTAAGGAAGTTTTAGTAATTTTTTACATGTGAGAATGGCATCGTGGTTATGTTTTTAAAATAATTCTTAATTTTTAGAGATTCTAAAGTATTTGTATGAAAAAATAAACTATCCTGGCTGTGCTTCCAAATAATACAGGGCAGGAGGGTAGTAGGCAGGGGTGTAGATGAAACCAGACTGACCGTGAGTTGATAAGTGTTATAGTTTGGTGATGTGTCTATGTTCATTATACTATTTTGTCCACTTTTGTATGTTTCAGGTTTTCCAATATAAAAAGCCTTATTTTGTTGTTTTAAAAATGTTTTTAAAAGAGTAATAATAACATGTATTTGAAAGAAGACAGTTATTTGTCCAATCAAATATTTAGAATCATTATAAAACCATGACAGTATTTGTGCAGGTGAGTAAAACATAAAGATATTTTTGATGATTGAGATTTTGCCTGCATATTTTTTGGTGTTTTCTTATGAAGGGGCTGCTTTCCTCATTGTATTCTCCCCCCTTGGCATAGGCAAATCCACATATTCATAGGTATGCATTCCTTGGGCCATGAGTACGCCCACAGTAAATCTGTGGGTTAGGAATAATTGCTGTTATCACAATATGATAGGGAAGGTGAGCTTGGGGGAGGAATATCTTCTTGGTAGGCAGCAGCAAATCAAGCTGCAAGCAAGGTAAAGACTGCAAGAAATCCTATAGGCAGGGTTGTCTGTGAGGTTTCCTGGTTCCAGAGTTAGTCCTGGGGTTATTTATCCTGCATATCCATATTGTTCTTCAAGAACACTTCACTGTGGGCATCTCTTACTTATAAATGCCACTTCTCTTTCCAGGTGAAAACTACTACAGAGCAGTGAAAACTTAGGGGTTCCCTTTCAGGTTATTGAGTTCCTGAATAGTACTGGTGATTTGCAGAGGACTCAGGGGTATTTCGTTTTTAATGCTTTTAATGTGGCTGTGGCTTGTCTCCAGTCTCCAGGCAGGCTTGCAATGAGATGTGTACATCCACATGGGTGGTCTGGTAAAAAATACAGCCGTGGGAGTGGCCAGAAGAATTTCATAAGGCTGAACAAATAGGCTTGGCCAACTTTCTCCTGAATTCCCTTTTTGTACCCAGTTCTCCCAGCTGGAATGGGTGTTTTGGCCTGGGAGCCAGCTGAGGCCAATGGTCCTTTAAATTACAGTTTGCATGTACATCATGATAATTGGAAATGGTTTAGCTATCTAAGGCTGTCTTGTTGCAAAGTTTACTCAGTCTTTGCTTTGCAGTCTATTTGCCATTTTGGGGGGTGATGCATAATATGTGGTTGAAATTTGATGTTTAAGTTTTTATATTCATATTAGAAAGCTTGTCCTATAAAATGAGAATCTTGCTCTGAATCTATATTAAGAGACATTTCCCAGGGAGGAATTATCATCTTTTTAGTCCAAGGTAATAGTATTTGCTTTCCTGCAGGGGAATGTCTTGAGCCATCCAGAGAATAGTTATTTCTTGCTATCTAACAAACCACCCCAAAACTCAGAGGCTTAAAACAACAATGCATTATTCTCATGAATCTGTGGGTCAGGAATTAAGACTAGGCTCAGATGCTTTTGTTCCAGGTGACAATGGCTGGGTCATTCAGGTGCATTCAGCAAATTGTGCTCCTCCATATGGTCTTTTTCTTCACAGAGCTACCTTAGACTTCATCACAACATGCTGGTCTCACATTAGTCTCATTCTTATATGGCGAGTGGCTTATAAGAGGGCATTAAACTGGTTCTGTTAGAGGCTAGGCCCACTGACCCAGGGACACTTCTGCCGTATTCTTTTGGCTGAAACAAGTGCCAAGGCCAGCCCAAATTCAAGGGATGAAGGTGGACTTTACTTCTTGATGGAGAAATGAGTATATAGGGTGGGAAGGAATTGATAAAGACACGTTTGGAGACAATGTACCACAGTCGCTCTCCTAGCCATGACTTTCACATCTCTCCCACGTGTAAAATATTCTTACATCCTCATCCAAAAGTCTTATTCCATTAAGACATTGGTTTGAGGTCTAGGATCTTATTATCTAAATTGGGTCTAGCTGAGAAGGAGGCTCCTCATGTATAGCTCCTTAGATGAAGAGAGCTGTGAACGAGGACACGTTATCTTTCCTCCATGCATTCAACATACATTGGTGAAGCAGGGATAAGAGAACTACATTAGACACCATCCTTTCCAGAGTCAGGGAAGAGCACACAGCAGTTACTGATTCCTGAGGATCCTAAAATCCACTTGAGCACATGTCTACAGTTCCCCTTCAAATGTATCCATATCTATATCCATATCCATAGCTATATCTATGTCTATATATATATACTTATATCTAGAGAGAGACATATATGTATGTATGTGTGTATGCGAGAAAGAGACATTTATTGTAGGGAATTGGCTTATGCAATTATGGTGGCATACAATCTGCCATCTGCAAACTGGAGACCCAGGAAAGTCTGAAAGTCTGAACCAGGGGAGCTGATGGTGTAAATCCTAGTCTAGGGGCAGATGAGAAGAGATGTTTCAGCAGCTCGAACAGTAAGGCAGGAATCAAGGGGTGATTCCTTCCTCCATCTGTTCAAAATCCTTCATTCTGTTCAGGTCCTCACTGGCTGATACTCAGGGGCTGATACTCACCCACATGGGGGGAGTAATCTATGAGTTCACCAATTCAAATACTAATCTCATCCAGACACACTCAGAAATAACATTTAATCTGCATACCCCGTGGCTGTACCATTTTACACAAAATTCAACAACATTAAAATAAACAAAAAATTAATCATCACACATGGTATGGATATATCAAAATGTATTTAACCATTCATCTTTTAAAGATACAAGGTAGATACACCTGAAACTAATGTAATATTGTACATCAACTGTAATGAAAAAATTTTTTTAAAAATTTAAAAAAATTCAAGGAATTAAACAAAAATAATACATGGTAGTTTCCAGTTTTTGGCTTTTGTGAATAAAGGTGCTATGAACGTTATGAACATGTTTCTGTATGAAAAGAAATTGTCATTTCTCTAGGATAAATGCCCAAGAGGGACTGCTTGGTCATATGTTGTCATTTTTTTTTTAAGTTTATTGGGGTAACATTGGTTAATACAATTATATAATTTCCAGGGGTAAATTATAACTTGACATCTAGATATTCTATTGTGTGATTACCACCCAGAGTCCAGTTTCCTTCAGCTACCATATATTTGATCCCCTTTACCCACTTCACCCTCCCCCAATCCCCCTATATTTGACCCTCTTTACCCTGTCTACCTCCCCCTTCCTCCCCCACCCGCCTCCCATTTTTGGTTTTAAAACTGTTTTTTTCAGAGCAGCTGTACCATTTTACATTTTCACCAGCAGTGTATGAGTGATTCAGTTTCTCTGCATCCTCACCAGTACTTGGCATTATCACTATTTTTTATTTTAGCCATTCTTAACATTTGAACAATCAAAATTCCCCACAAATTTCCCAAATGTTCCCTAGGTGTAGCATTGCTTCCACTGAATATAGCTAAACCACTGGTTCTCAAACTAGAGTTTAGAATTACCTGGGGATCCCGTGCCTGGGTACCTTCCTTAAAAATTCTAGTTTAATGGGTCTGGGCTGTGACCTGGCCATCAGGAATTTTTAAAGTTTCCTAAGTGATTTCAACCAGAAAACAAATTCATGAAACACTGATGTCATTCTCACAACTCAGTCGTTTTAGTCCTAAAGTTTCAAGATGCTGTGAATGAGATGAAGTCAAGGATCAAGATAATTTTCTCCTGAATAACAGGAGATGTAAAAGCTAGTGCTACATTATTTTAGCCACAGAATGTCAGTCGAGCTCAAGGGAGGAAGTAACTGTGGCTCAACAAGCCATGTCATAAGAAGAAACTTTTTTTATAGACTTACAGAAGACTAAAACCCAAACCAAATTATACAAAAGCAAACCACAGATGCCTAGGATACATTTCAATTCCTAGAATTATGGTGTAGTGATAGAAAGAGAATGGGTTCTGGAGTTAGAAGTCCTGGTTTGGAGTTCTGGTTTTTCCACTTAAAAGTTAAGGGATCTTGGATGAGTCATTTGGCTTCTCTAAAATCTAGTTTACTCATCCCTGAAATCTGTAACAATTGTTATGTTAGAGGCTTTTTGCAAAGATTAAATATGTTGATATGGGCTGTATTTTTAATCATAACATACTATTATTATGATGTAACTATTACTGATAAGAAAGAGAGAAATATTTGCTATTTAGGCACCACTCAATTCACATTGAGGAATATCGAATGAGCATTTTTTATGTGACATTTGCTGTACATTATCAATTGTACTTTTATAATTTCTTAGTTTTTGTATTTTTACTTTGGAAATTTCAAATACACACAAAAGTAGAAAGGATAATGTAATTTGATGCTTCTCAAGCTTTAGCATTCCTATGATTCACCTGGGGAGCTTGTTCAACTGCAGGTTCTGACTCAGTATGTCTGGGGTGTGGCCTGAGACCGTGTTTCTGAAAAAGCTTCCCTGTGACATGCATGTTGCTGGTCTGTTGACTACAAATACCATATATTTGTGTTGCTATAACAAAATACCATAGACTGGGTGGCTTAAACAACATTTATTTCTCGTAGTTCTGGAGACTGGCAGTCTGAGATCAGGATACCAGCATGGTTGAGTTCTGGTGAAGGTCCTCTTCCTGGTTTGCAGATGGCTGTCTTCTTTTTGTGTCTTCATACAGCAGAGAGAGGAAGCTCTGGTGTCTCTTTTTATTCTTATAATGGCACTAATCCCATCATGGAGATTCCCCCGCTCAAGATCTCATATAAACTTAATTCCCCTCCCAAAGTCCCACCTCCTAATACCATCACATTGGGGAGACACAAACATACAGTCCATAACACAAGGGCATAATGAACTTCCAAGCACCATTACTCAACTTCAACAATTAACTCATTGTCAATTCTGTTTCCACCTTTATCTCATCCATTTCCCCTTCCCTCACCCCCCAATCCCAATTATTTTGAAGTAAATCTCAGACATCCTAGCATTACACCCATATTTCGATGTGTATGTCTTTTTAAAAGAGTTGAAGTGCTCCCTTTGAAAAACTATAACAAGACCAAAACCACCACATGAAAATTTTACAGTGATTCTTTAATATCATCCAACATCCAGTCAGCATTCACATTTTCCTGAATGCTCTTTTTATTGTGATATGTTAATCCTCCAGCTTTTTTTCCTTGCTTTTTTTTTTTTCTCTTCCCCAAAGAAACTAAGGTGTTTATCCTGCAGGTATTTTCACACTCTGGTTTTGTGGCTCACATCCTCATGAGGTTGTTTAACATGTCTATTTCTTTCCTGTATTTCCTGTAAAATGATAGTTGAATCCAGAGCCTTACTTGGAGTCAGGTTTGATTTTTTTGGCAAGGCTACTACTTGAAAGGTGGTGCTGTGCACTTCATCAAGAGGGTACATAATTGTCTTTCTGTCCATAACCTTTTAAAAAGAATCCCCTCTCTGAACAATGGAACCCATGATTGGGGTATGCTGCCACCAGGTGGTGACAGTACACATAGCCATGGTTTCAAGCAGTAAAACAAGAGAAACACTTCCGAGATACAAAAAAGTAGGACTTGTCTTCTTCATTGAACCTACATTAAATCACTATGATTCTTAAACATGATACTTCAAAGCTACTTTTAAAATAAACTAATGCTGTGTCTTCATAGCACTTTTACAGCATGTAATAACAGCTACAGTTTATTGAGACCAAGAACCTTATATTCTATGATCTCATTTAATTCTTACAACACCCAGGAATATCAAACCACAGTGTCCAGGGTAAAATAGTGGTGAGGCTGGGATTTGGTGTCTATACTTGTTCTCTTAAATATTTCTGTGCCTCACTACCTTAACTTTTGGTCTGTTTAAGAGTCACCAGGACTTGCTGTCCTCTCCCCCCCCCCAGCTTACAGGTTTTTTTTTTTTTTTTCTCTTCCTTCTGTTCCCTGCCCTGGGAAGCTGGCTTCTGTGGATTCTATCCCCAGGCTGCCTTATGTGATGGCTTCCTCTGGCTTCCAACTGAATTCAGCCCAATTTATTCTTCGTGTTTCTTCCCTACTTTGCTGTTTCTGAATGCTACTTCTAACTATAACTTCTTCTCCAGGTGGCCCCTCTTCTATTGGCTTTTCATCCAACTTCAGTTGATATAATTTTTCCTTTTGCTCCTTAGGCCTCAGGGTTTTAACAATTTCCCACTATTCTATTCCCTGGGAGTCTCAACTTCCCCTTTAGTACCCTACTCCACCCACCTCAGAGAATAGTATCTTCATGAAGATATTTCTTAAAAAATTCCAGCCGAGGGTGCCATCCATTTCCTGCTAGGATTCTGTCACACTCTTCATTCACTTCTTCATCTTTCTCCTCAGCTCACTTCAGTGAGGCAAGCACCCAGTGCTTTGCTGAGAAGTTACCATAATTTCCACCTTTCCTAGCTAACAGTTAATTCTCAGTTCCCATTTTACTTTTAATCTAGCAGCTTTTGATGCACTCCTTGAAGCACTTCTTCCCCAGGATTTCCAGTCACCATGTGGTTTTCCTTGTACCTTCTCAGCCCCTCCTTCTCTTCCTGACCACATCATGGTAGCATGTCCCAAGTTCAATTTACAAACCTTTCTCTATTTCTATTCTCTTCTTATTTATCTCATCTAATCCTGGAGCTTAAATACCACTTCTACACAAATGACTCCCCAGTGCTGTCTGTCTCTAGTCTCTGGATTCCAGAACTCCTCCTACTCCAGTCCTATATCCTGCAGTCCCCAACCTTTTTGGCTCCAGGGACCGGAGTTCTTGTGGGAATCTGATGCCTGATGATCTGAGGTAGAGCTGAGGCGGTGATGCTAGGCTAGTGTTGGGGAGTGGCTACAAATACAGACGAAACTTGGCTCACTTGCCCTTGCTCACCTCCTGCTCTGTGGCCTGTTAGGAACCAGGCCACAGACCGGTATCAGTTCACAGCCCGGGGCTTGGGGACCCCTGCTGTATACAACCTTCTCTGTTGATGGCATCACCATTTACTCAGTTGCTCGGCTCAAAAACCTTGGGGTTCTCCTTGACTCCTCTTTGTCTCATTCCTCAAGATCTAATCTATCAGCAAGTCCCGTGGGGTTTCCCTTCAAAATAAATTCAACATCCCAACAACTTTTCACCATCTATCACTGTCACCCAAATCCAAGCCACCATCATCCATTTTGACAGCAATAGCTTTCTTAACTGGTCTTATTGCTTAAACTCTTCCCTTTTGCAGTCAATTCTCCACATGGCTGCCTTCTGGTCTTTTAATAATGTCAATCAGGTCATGTCATTCCCCAAGTATGACTTTACATCATACTTAGGATGAAATCTGCAGTGCTTTCATGAGCTGCAGGGCCCTATACAATCTGGTAGCTTCCACCCCTCCGCCTGACTGCCAGCTCTTCTGCTCTAGATCAATGTACTGGGAGTGGAAGGTGTGTAAACTCACTGGGGTCCCCTGAGGGCTCTGCAGGCCTTCTTTGAATGTGCCAAACTTGGTCCTGCTCAGAGTCTGTTTCTGTGGTTCCCTCTGTGTGAAATGTTCTTCTCCCATCTTCACAGGCTCTCTACTTTTTACCCTTCACACATCAGCTCTTGTTACCTCCTCAGAGGGGCCTTTCCGGATCACCTTACCTAAAATAGCAAATCTCTCCCCACATCACTTTCTAACCCTGTCCCTGCTTAGTTTTCTTACTTAGCACATGTCAAGGTCTGAAATAAAATCTCTTATTCGTTTATATGTTTTTTTCTGTCTTGCCCACTAGAAGGTAAGCTTTGTGAGAGCAGGGACTTACAGGCACCAAGTAAATATTTGTTAGATAGGTTAATGTGTGAGTGGTACCACGTTCATCGTGGTCTCTACACACAGCAAGCTCAGTGGAGAGTCTTATAATCTAGTCTCTGATTCTGAAAATTCCAAGTATGGTGCAGGCCCCTATGGCCTTGGGGGTGGAAGATGTGTAAACTCACTGGGGTCCCCTGAGGGCTCTGCATGCCTTTGTCAAGGGCATAGTGATAATACAGCTATGGAGTTGGAGGTTTTAGAGGACTGTCAGTAAGCCTTCTTACTATTGACATGGCCATTTCTTAGGCTGAGCCCTATTTGTCCTTCAGTTCTACACACATTCCAGAGTCTTCTGGTAGCCCTGCTATGGGGGAGACAGAGCTCAAAAAGCTTTGCTGTGATGAACTCATGGCAAAGATGGGTCCACAATAGCTATTGCAGGAGGCAAGAGGACTGAGAGGCTTAGTAGCCAGGCCCAAAGGTACCTGATTAGCAGCCCATCTGGTCTCAATGTACTGGCCTGAACCTTTCTGACCTTGGACATGCTGCCTTGCCTTAATCTCAAAATATTCCTTAGAGTAAACAGGTGGGGCCTTCCATGCTCCAACCCAGCTTCAGGAATTCTGGGAATCCCGGCTGGCATGGATAGCTTTCTGAACTGAGAGTTAAAGCTGTTTCGAGACTTGTTTGTACCCAAGGAAATTAGTCTGTGGGCTCCAGTTACAGTAGATGACCTTCTAGATGAACTTTTCTTCTGATGGTCATGACTCTCAGGCAGACTGCATTGCAGCTGAGTTAGAGCTGGAAGACAATGCAGGATCACTTTTTTCCTTGGCAGGTGTGGATGCTCATTCATTCACATGTCATTAAGTAAAAATGTATTACATTTTTATGTATTGTGGAATACAGTTTTTTTGAGAAGTTTAACAATATTCCTTTCCTCATACAGTTTACTACTCTCCCCTCAACTCACTCCCTTCACCCGCTCCTTCATTCAAGGCACTGCCTTTTTCCTTGTCTGTGTCCCCAGGGAAGGGGTGTGATAGAGATAGAAGAAATATCAAAGGAGGCTTTCTTGCTTTGGTATCCAAAATGTGTGCCCTTCTGTAAATAGAGAAGACTCCAAGAGTAGACAAAATCTCTATGAGAGAGGGGAGATCTTTCCAAACCCCACCCTCAAACAAAGAAGAGTTTCCCTGTGGCTGGGAGAAAGAAAAGACAAAGGGTAAATAACTGCAACAGAGACCTTGGTGGTGGGTGGAGGGACAAGCTCTGCCTTCTGGACAGAGCCCCAAGAGGCAAAGCTGAAGCTTTTGGATTTCTTTACGTCAAGGAAGGAACAGCCTGATTCCCATGCTCTTAGATGTGGCAGAGGGGAAGAGTGCTTCCAGACCAGAAGGGTCCCGGCTGTCAGGAATAGTGGCAGCCACTGGCATGGACTGATGACCAAAGGCCAGATGCCCATCTTAATGGGCTGGTGGAGAATTGTGGGGTGAACTCCAAAAGACTAAGATTAAGTTTCTGTTCCTTTGGTGAAATGGAATTCAAACTCAAAATTAAGCTGAATTCACACACACACACACACACACACACACACACACACACACACACTTCAAAAAGAGTTTAATGAGCTCCTACTGTGTACCAGGCTGAGATCAGCTACACAGACATGGTCTTTGGCCAGGCCTGGGACACTCTTATGCTGACAGAGTGGCTGCTTGAGCTTTCTCTGAAAAGCATTTGTTCATCTCCTTTTCCTGGTCAACACCTCTCTCAGCTCTAGCCTGGCACATAAGACCCTTCACAATGGGTCCCCTGCTTACTTGCTTTTCCTTTCTTGTCATTTTCCATCTTCTGTGCTCCACCCAGCATGTCTTTCTCCTAGAAGGCTTGTGTTTTCTTGCCTCTGTGCTCCTGCGCACATACCTTCTCTTGTCTGGGGAATTTTCTTCCCATGTCAAATTTTCTATTATTTTTATAAAAGTTCTAACACCAGGATAAAATACTACAATTTCCTGGTCAGAAATAACTGCTACCCTCTTGGAGCTCTAACTAGCATGGCTGCATGCACTTGTTCTTTGTACTTCAGTTTGGTCCTTTATTGGAGCTGGTTGTTCATGGATATGGGTCCTCTGTCTTTGAGCTACCTTGGGCAGAAGCCACATCTTTTTCCTTCTCTTTTTTGGCATTTCTTGAACAGGGTCTGGCATAGCATAGACACTGGTGACTGATGAAAGGGTGGATAGCACAAATTACCTTGTGCGAGAGAGGCTGACATTTGGTTATAGAGATGATGCATGTAAGTGCACATTAGCCATTCAAAAAATTGTAATGTGTCTTATTATTGTTGCTAATGGTGTTATTATTGGTAGAGATGTTACATCCCAAATGGCTTGACCCACCCACTTAGTGACTTGTGAAATAGGGAGCTGCAGAATCAGAATCCAACCTTCATATTGTCAATATGAGAAAATAGACCCACAGAGCCCTGCCTCTTTCCACTGGACTGTTTTCAATTATGGCATAATTATTCTCCTTAATTCAGTAATATTTAAACTCTTTTGAATATGTACACTCAAAATACTTTTGAAAAACTTTAAATAGGCATCTAAATTTTCTCATAATTTTGAATGTTCACAAAGGATGTAAGTTTTGGATTATTGTAAATATATATTTTTAAAGCTGGATTATGAGAAAGCTATAAAATCCCTCCTTTAAAGATATTCAGTGGATGGGAAATAGTGAAGTGATTTGATACCTACCATCATCCATTAAAAAGTACATATATAAACAAAAATGTACAACCTCTTTTTAAACAATTATTTTCCTTCTTTTTTCTCCTTATTCACATTTCCATTCCATAGGATGTTATCTTATTATTTTTTTTTTGCGTGGAAATCTTTTATCCAGCTCCCTATTGTATTTCATTGCAATAAAAATACATACATATATACTATACTGCTTCATAGGTGTGGAGCAGAGGATTTTTAGGGTAGAGAAACTACTCCCTGTGATACTATAATGGAGGATACATTTTACATTTGTCTTAAGCCCATCAAATGTACACCAAGAGGGAACTCTAATATAAACGGTTGTCTTTGGGTGATAATATGACAATGTACGTTCACTAGTTGTAGCATATGTTACATATGTACCACTTTGGTGGGGAATATTAATATAGGGGAAGCTATGCATATGCTGGGGCAGAGCGTTTAGGGGAAATCTCTGTACCACCCCTTCAGATTTTCCCTGAACCTTAAACTATCCTAAAAAAAGTCTATTAAAAATACATATAAAAATATATATAAACTTATACTTAATATTTTTTATTTCCTGTGGCTATAATTTTTATTTTTTCTCCTGGTTCGAGTTGTCATTAACCTAGACAATGATGAAAATCACATAATGACCAAATAGTAAAATGTTTTAGGAAGATTTCAGTTATGATATTGGTTGGGTATTTATGGTACCTTCAGTTATCTAATAGACAATTTGGTTTCTGGGGTCTTTAACTCTTCTGGCAACACATTTTAGTAAGATTGGGAGGATGAAAATGAGAATCGTGACTACTAATGACCTCTGCACGTCAATTTCAGGAAACAAGGAAAGAAAGTTGAATTATGTGGAAACTTTGTTCACGCCACCTGGAGAATTTCGACATGCCCTTCGGGAAAGGCGTTCCCCACTTTGAAGACCAAAGCCTTAAGTCACCCTTACAGCCCAGGCGGCCACACGACCACTCTACTCCTTGGACAGCCAGCCCTCCCCGCTTCCGGTCCGAGGCGACCGCGCGCCCCCGCCTCCCTGAGCCCCGCCGCGTCCCGCCCCTTCCGGCCCGGGAGGTTTGATTCCCTTGGCGGGCGGAAGCGGCTGGAACCGCAGGATCGGAAAGACCGCTAGGAACTCTCTGCACTCGTCGTTTCGCTACAGACCCCAGGCCGGCGCTTCCGTCCCTCTGCCTGGCCGCGCCCCGCCGGGCCCTCTGCCCCTCAGGTCAGTGTCTCCCGCAGTCTGGGTCCTGGGTCCCAGCAGTGCGTGGCGCGGGGGAGCGGCGGCGCGAGCCCATTTTGCTGCCGGCTCACTGGAGGCTGAGAAGGTCAATGGAGCCCCCCCACCTTATGGGCCCACGTCCCTGGATGAGATGTTTAGCATTTCCGAACCCCCGCTTTTCTCTTCTGTAAGTGAAGATAATGACCGTACTAACCGCAGGCTTACCGATAAAGGTAGGCGTGCAGGCGTTTGCTGCGACGGATGTGAATTCCCATTCCCCGTTTTCAAGACCCTGTCTCCGCGAAAGTTCAAAGTAGGGTTTCGAGTTATTTCCGTTCGTGCAACTCATTTTACTGGGGCAGTCCGGTAAAAAAGGAAATGTGTTATGTGTTATCACCCTCTTTTTAGAGTCCAATTCTTCCTTTCATTTTCCCAAAGTAGTGGCTTAAGAGGCTCACGCTAAAAGGGGAATGAATATGCACCAAATCCTGTAGTAGTAAGAGCAGCTCCCTCCAACAAACCTGTGGGGAAAAGGGGCACTCCCAAAGGAGGGCACCCCAAGATCTACCAGGCTTCTAGCGCCTAAGATGAATAACTTTTCTTGAGCTTCACCTTCGGTATTTCTCTTTGACAGTGGAATGAGGGAAGGTGAAAGGCGGGGAGTATCAGAGGTGCCTGGGGTTTTGTTTAGAGGTCAGTGTTCCTAACATTTTTGTTCATGTTTTGCTTTGTTTCCCATGTTGCGTGGGAGAAATCAGAAATGCTTTTACTGCATCTTCACGGTCTTGTTTCACCAGTGGATCTGCCCGTCCCGTATATCTACTGTGGACCTATGAGATGGGCAGATCAGTCCCTTAACATCTGGAAGAATAAATACTTCTTCGGGAGTCTTCCAGAAGCCTTTACAAGGGTGGAAGACAGGATGTTAATTAATGTATTACAAGGTCACATTATAAGCCATTCTGTATTCTACTTCTCCTCTGAAATATCCTCAGCATCAATATCTTACCAACCTCACTAGATAAGGTAAATATATTACACCGCAGGTAATAACATAACCTAAATAATGCTGTTAGTAAGAAAATGCCCCCAATTCGTTGCTATCCTATAAAATTTAATGATAAACCTCTCTCCACTATCTAGGCAATTCCTTGTTTCCTCAGAGAAGTTCAAGACCCCAATTATATATGCCCCCAATTCTTCTATTTAGTCACACTTGGAAGGACATTTAGGTGTCTGATTGCGGTCTAGTTTCCTTCTTTATTATCTACAATTAAGGGATTGCCTTCCACATAGACTGATTCTATACCTCCTTTAGTAGCTACAAAGTTGAGTTACTCCAATCATAAGTCTTTTCTGTGTTCTATTATTTCCAAATTCTAGAGGATAAAGAGGGCACTTAAGAATGTTTGGACCAGCTCCACAGCCATAAAACTTAAAAACCAAGTAATATCTATTATTATAGCAGTTTTTCATATAAACACCAGTTTTCTTGTAGCAAAAATGATGTTCCCTGGATTTGATAGATATAATTTGGGCCCACATTGGTATAACTTACCCAGACATTGTATAATTTGAGAGAAGGGGGTAAATAAAGAAGACGGGAGAAAGAAAAAGAAAAGATGCATGGTTCAGTCTTCCATTGGTGCAAGTTGATCTTTGCTAGCTGACCAGAGGCCATGACCTGGAAGTTCAAAATTCATTTGTTGGGAGAAATCTGTCAAGAAGTTACTTATAACACACTCTTATATCCTTCATCTTGGGAAGTGAATTCCAGCATCATACAAATTGCTTTCTCTGAGTGTGGCAAGTCAAAATAGCTCAGCGCTTATATGGAATTTAGATGTGCAGTGGTGGCAGTTAGGATTCTTATATTTCCTAAGGCCTGCTTTCCCTTCATCCAGTGCCATCTCATGGTTTTTAAACTTTAAAATGTCTCTTTCTGCTTATTCTTTAGCCTCTGTGTTCTGAATGCTCCAATACTGCATTAGTTGGGCTTTGCTATCTAATGAACCTTATAGCCCACTTTTATAGAAAATAACTTTCCAAACAGACTTGTAGCCTGACATTCCCCCATTTCCAACCTCCTGCTGCTGCTTTTTTTCTCCCTCATCAGGATTCCAAAGATTTCTTAGCCTTGTGTTAACCCCTGTACCTTTACTGCTATTGCCTGTTTCGAAATTTCTTAATCGTGCAATTCCTGTTTTTTGGGGGGTTTGGTTCTCCTTCATTTCCACATTTGCCCCACTGACAAATGCCCTTTCAAAGATTTCTGAATCAGTACTGTTGTTAAGGATATTTCTAAACCTGTGCCGTAGGTGTCCAGTGAGAATAGATTTGTCTTCTGTGGTGTCTCCTTACTTGGAGTAGCTTTTACCATTCCAGTGGAAGCAGAAATGTTTCATTTTATGTCACCAGCTTTCCATCAGCACTGGGACTCGACTGTGTTCCTTTTGTTTGCCTCCCCCATTACATTCACGCGGGTTCAGCTAGATTAAAAGTTCAGACAGCTTATTAAGTTGGTCCAATGCCATCTCTTCCTGGGAATTGCTTATATTGTTTATTGGATCATGTCTTTTCCCCATGGTCTTTTTCTTGCTGTTTCAGCTTTGATGTTGAGACTAAAATCAGGGTTTTTTTAAAGTGATTTTTTTCTTGACTTTTGATATTTTTTTCTTTTTAAAGCTTCTGCTCTAGTGTTCTGTTCACTGACCAAGGTTTTGAAGGCTTTTTACTTGCTGGTAATTTGTCCTTTATCTCCAAGTAAAATGATTCGAGAATCAGAGTGCTTTAGGCATTCTAAAATAATATTTTAAAAAATATCCTTTGTGGCTCTTGGGCTTTTGATAATTTCATTCTGTTTTATTTTTTATTTTTTTCTCTATTTCAGTTTAAGAAAGTGACCCATTCTCACTCTAGTAAGGACATCCCCTATTACTCTTCTTTTCCTTTATAAATTCACCATACTCCCGAGGTTGAACTCACACTCTAAGTCTTCCAAAGCCATGACCATTATTAAGGCTTAGTAATATGCTGGTCACTCAGCTCTGGATGACACAAAATGAAGAATAGAGAACTTGAAGGTAGTGAACGTAGTGCTGGCCACCCATCAATCCCAGAGCCCTCAAAGGGCTTGCTAGAGCTCTGCCTGTTGGTGAAGGGAGACTACCTGGCTCTAAAAATGAGCACTAGTACCAGGTTTTTCCACTTCTGAGGGGCAGCGATCAAGATATGTGAGCTCTGCCCTTTCCAGATTGAACTTTGCTTTCCAAGTCCCAGAAAGGTTAAGTACTCACTTAACCTTTTGAAGTGTTAGAGAGAATGGGGTCCCAGGATCCTGAACACTGTGCTGCCATAGCTGGTCTACTGCTAAGTCATGGAGGGAGATTTGTACACAGCGGACAGGCCAGACAAAGGAGGATTTCATTACTAGCTGGGTCTTGGTCTCAAACTCCTTTGTGAACTCTAGAGCCCTAGTGTGCTGTGCTGGTCTATACGGGAGATTCTCAGTGACCTCCATTTATTCTCCTTGGCCCCTCTGATTCCTGCTTGACTATCTAAGGGATATGGGGGCATCTCTTTCCAAAATTGAAATCCTAAGTTTTGTCCTTCCATGTTAGTCTCTGGGAAGAAGAGCCCCTTAGAGAAACCATTTCTGTATAGGTTCACTTTTACCCCATGTCTACCTATAAAGAAAGCTCCATTCTGTAGCACCTAAACTCAAGTCCTAGGACTTGACCTATACATGGATACTTTTAGAAAATTTATTTAGAAATATACTTTTTAACTAATTTTACTTTTTTCTTCCTTCTTGGCTTCCATGAGACTCCTCCTCTAATTCATACTTTTCTAACAGTTCTGTTCTATCTCTTCCTCTGCCTTTTGACACTCCTAGCTATAGGTTAGGTATGGGTAAGGCCTTAGCTGTCTAATTTTAAAGATTTGTCTTTTTTAAGTCTTTACACTAACTGTAACTTATTTTGTATATGATGTGAGATGGAGGAGATCCAATGTTCTTTTTTTCCATATGGCTAACCAATTGCCCCAGCTCTAAATCTGCATCTCCATTTGCTGGAAATGCAAATTTTTCCCTCTAAAAGCAGTTTCAGTGCAGTACATGTCAATTTTTTCTTCTTCTAAGACCTTTGCTCCTAAATTTCCTCTTTCTGGAACGCTCTTTCTCTCATTATTATTGGGCTCACATTTCTACTAAGGCCTATCGGTCAAAGACCACTAAGAACACAGATGATATAAAAAAAAAAAAAAAGGGGTTTTTAGCTTGCTGCTGCAAGAGAAACCACATTCCTTAGGACCTTGGGGTGTCTCAAAGTGAGTTGAAAGGGGCTTATAGGATTTGGGTTTATGCTGGATGATTTTAAGAAGGGATTAGGGAAGCAGGGACCAGATTTGGGATGGCCACTATCAAAGAGGAGGGGCATTTCAGCATTCAGCCATCTGAGAATGATGTGGGGCTGAGGATGTCATTGGTGAGAAAGCAGCAAATAAAGGACCATTATCATTTTAACAGTTTTATATAGAAACATCGTTTACATGGTCATGTCCAGGTCGTGTTGGAAACATTGTTGAAGTTTTGGTAGGACTATCTCACTCAGTCTGATTACCAGCCAGGCTGATGTTCTTTTTCTCACTTCTTATCCTTTGAATTAGATGTTGACTTAAATATTACCTTCTCAGTGTCTCATTCTAACTACTGTTACTTATTTCTTTTCTAGTATTTATTATAAATTGTAATTATTTAATTTGTTATCTGTTGATTTACCTTTCGTCTTTTCTATTAGAATGCAAGGTCCGTGAGGGGCAGAAACCATATTTCTTTTCTCCATTATAGCCTTAGTGCAGGTCTGGCACATCATAGGTGCTCAGTAAACACATCTATATGAATAAATGAATGAATAGAAGAAAATCCAGGTTAATCGTCTGACTAGTTCTGTCAGATACATTGATAATACCTAGTTAAAGTCAACACGAGCATATCTTCTGTAACTATGACAAAACTGGTATGAGTATATATTAATGTACATAACAGACCCCTACGATCCTGATGGCTTTTTGTAATTCTACTTAATTTTTTTTTTTTTTTAAAGCCTACAGCACCTGGTATTCCTAGATGGTGTCCTATCCAAGTACTACCAGGCTGAACCCTGCTTAACTTCCAAGATTACAGGAGATTGGGCGTGTTCAGGGTGGCATGGCTGTAGACTCTACTTAATTTTAAGACTCAGGAAGACAGAATCAAATAAGATCTACCTAAGACCTTTGCAACCAATTTTTATATATTATTTGTTACCTACTTAAGAGTATATGTAACACATGTAAATAGTAAAGCATAATAAAAAATGTATCCCATATGTATCTTAAAATTGTATATCATTGGAGTCTTAATTTGCATTTGATGATGCAAATTAAGTCATCCCTGATGACTAATGAAGTTGAGCATTTTTTCATGTTTTTATTGGTCATTCGTGTTCCTTTGTGAAATGCCTTTGTATTTCATTTACTTATTTTCTGTTGCATCTTCTTTTTCTATACTATTGTCTTGGAGTATATATATTCTGAATAATAGTCCATTGTTACAAATATTGCACATATTTTTTCACATTTATGGTTTTTTTTTAATGATGCTTTGGATGCGCAGAAGTTCTTAATTTTAACATTGTTTAATGTATTCTTTTATAATTAGCATTTTCTGTATTAAAAGATCCTCTTCTATCTTGAAATCATGACAATATTTTATTAAGAGTTTTAAAGGTTTATCTTTCATATTTAAGTCTTTACTTGATCTGGAATTGATTTTTATGTATGGTGTGAGATAGGAATCCAGTATTTTTTTATGTGGCTAATCAGTTTTTCCAGTATCATTTATATGCCTAAAATATATTTCTATTTGTAGTTATAAGAGTGGAGGAGATAATCTAATAATAGTTTCTTTTTTGATCATGTACTTTTTCTGTCTTACAGGTTCTTTTTGTAATTTTGAGTAAACTCCCAGGAGGACTATGAAAGATTATGATGAACTTCTCAAATACTATGAATTATATGAAACTATCGGGACAGGTAATTTTTATTTTTTCTTGAGGGCAGAGGATGATAGCTCAGCTATTTGAGAATATAGTATATTGGGGAAGTTATGAACTTTAAGTTTAACCTATATAGTTTTAAAATTCTTCAACCTACTTTAGTAGGAAAAAGAGGAGTAAGAGAGAGGAGAGGAGAGTAGTAGGAGAGGCCTTGTAGGTCACCTTATTTGTAATAAAAGTCATTGGAGAGATTTGAGCCAAGGAGTGATCAGACCTTTGTTTTTAAAGGTCTTCTCACTGCTTGGTTGTGAAAAGATTGGGTAGGGGAAGGCAAGAGTAGAAGCAGAGAGATGTTAGGAGGTTATTGCAAGAATTCATGCGAGTGATGCCAGTGATGGTGGTGACTAGACGAGGGTGATAGTAGTGAAAGGGGTAGAATTCTATATACAGACACACACGTATACATACATGTGTGTGTTTGTGTATTTTGATTTAATGAGGTATAACATATAGTCAAAAAAGCAAAGTGCACTAATCATAATAGAGTTTCACGTACATATATTCCCAAATGTTCCCTGCTCAGATCAAGAGACATAGAACATTTCCAGTCACTACGTTTCTTTTTTCCCCCAAGAACCAATGAGATTTGTTGATGAGTTGGATATTGGGTGTGAGACAAAAAAAGAGGGGATAAGGATGCCTCCTGGGATTTTGGCCAGAGCACCTGGGAAGTTGGAGTTGCTATTTACTGAGATGGGGAAGACCATGAGAGGGACTACCAGGAGCTTCTTTTTAGAAGTGTTAAGTCGGCGATTTCTTTTAGGTACCTAATTGTAGATGCTTATCTAGGTTTTGATCCAGTTTTGAAACATAATTGCTTATCTTCACAGTTTTAAAACCAATGGAGTTTCATATTATTTGTCTTTTGTCTCTGCAACTTTACATTGTGTTCTAGCAATGTTAATTATACAGCAAATTTAATTGAAACATTAATTATAAACCTGATTTCTCAAGAGTGAATTCTGTTTTCCTACTTACTAAAAATTAAAGGTATACTATTATGATTTTTAAAAAATCTTCAGCTAGACATTGGATAAGAAGAGGTTAGGGTCATGGCTAACACTTCGGAAGCAATAGAAAGAAAACCACAAACTTCCAGGAAAGTATGGATCAGTAGAGCCTTTTAAAAGTGTATAAGAAGGCATTTGTGCCTCTATCTTCAGTTTGCTCTGATATTGATATTTAGGTTAGTCTTGCTTATCTCTTCATAATTTTCCTATACTTAGGTGGCTTTGCAAAGGTCAAACTTGCCTGCCATATCCTCACTGGAGAAATGGTAGCTATAAAAATCATGGATAAAAATGCACTAGGGGTAAGTTTCAAATTATTTTTTAAATATTTATAGATCAGTTTGTGAATTAAAACTTGAATTTGCTTTAATGTTCTAGTTATTATTTTATTAGAGTAATATTTGTCTAGCTTTTTAAAAAAAATTGTCAGTTATGTATAATTCTGTGGTTTTAAAAAGTAATTTGGGGAAGGGGTTACTTTGTCCTTAGTTTTAATGCAGGACAATGGCACATCTTTGAAGCCTGTCGAATCCATTGTTTCATAATGTTTCTGAGTATGAATATCTCCCTTCTTTATCTTCTGGTGATCCCATTACTCAGTGTTGATCTATTTTATAGTATAGATGGATCTTATGTCCCAGAGTTTTATTCAAAGCGACCTTAGAAGTTATCTAATAAAATCCTTTTCCTGGTCAGCCTCTTTTTCTTCCTCATGAATACTTCCAGGATTAAGCTGCTCATTACCTCCTAAAGCAGCCCCTCCAATTTGTGATCTTGGCTCCAATGTACATAAAATTTTTTGTTTTTATATTAAGGGAAGATCTGTCTCTTTTGATGGTATTTATGGGCCTTTTATATTCTTTCCAGTGATTGTACTCATCCCGAGTGGTGTTTTTTTCCCTAATTCTATCTACCATACCTCATATGGTTCGGTTTCTGTGCTTTTGTTCTGATTTTCTGCTGTGAATTCACTCGTCTCCCAGTATGTATCTGTGGCTGTTTCTTTTTTTGAAAGTAAATGGAAAAAAATTAAATATTTTTTTTCTCTGAACAAAAATCTGAGAGTTAAAAAATTTTTTTCTTCTGGATTGAGTTAGCATTATAATTATTAGTAGCATATAATTGAGTAAAATACCAAACATTTTGTAAATATTGATAATCAAAAATAATAATTGATTGAAAATGCATTTTTAAATAGACATTGGACTTTTTTGGGGGGGTGGGGGAGTCTATCTTCTGGCCTGAACAAGACAGAGTTTACATCATTAACCTTATTTTTTATTTTTAAATATGTAAGTAGTGATTAACATACATAAATAAGTCAAAGGGAATGTAAGGAATTTTGTTTTAGCAATGTCACTTAGTTCTTTGAACTCCTTCCAAAATACGTCAAAAATTACAAAGTGACCTATATCAGAAATTACTTTTAATAATCTATCAACTAAGAATTCAGGCTCTTCAATATTTTTATTTATCAGTGCTCAGTATAATTTTTGTTAAGCTAATAAGAAGGCGTTAAAAACCATTTTTCTCGAAGATTTAAACATTGATTACACATCTGATTAATTCCCTTAAGCAATTTAGTACATGTGCTGCCAAAGCGAGCACATCCCTTAAGCAATTTAAACTTCAGTTACTTTAGTATGATTTATTCACTTGAACACTACAAACGCTTAAATAGCAAATAATATATACTGTTATTACAAATGTATTACCACATTGATACATAAAACTTATTCTAAAGCATCAGTATGATGATGTAAATTCATTAATTCATTATTTCTAAACTTGTTTTTATATTTTCTATATTTGTTATGCTTATTTTAGTTTAATAATATTTTGATTACTTTCAGGGTTTTAGTCATCAGACTCCCATTCCCCATAAGAAAAGGAAAAAAAAGATTATCATATCATAATAGCCAAAGTTACAATTGATTCTTTGTCAAGACCTGACATCCAGTCGCATGGTCCTAGATAATTGGCTCTTAAGCCACTGATCGTTAGATCGAGTCTCTTTTTCTAATAAATTTTACATGTTACTTCATGGCTATCTAGATTTCTGTCTTTAATGTGGACTTTAAAATTCTTTGAGCTTGGCTTAGCCTCCTCCTCCACAACCAGCTTTTCATTTTGAAAAATTTCAGGCCTCTAGAAAAGTTGGAAGACGGAGGCAGTGAATACTTGCATACCTTTCACCTACCTTTACTGATTTTTAGCTCAGCATACTTCTTAAGGGACATTGCTAAGACTAAAAGTGGTAGCTCAGGCATGCACACTAGTATTTCTGTCATTTTTCTTGTTTGGAATGCTAACCTCTGAGATTGTTTTAATTCTTCTGGACATTGTGCTGTTGACCCACATTGAACTTATCTTTCATAAAATCCTCAAGGCCTTTTTTTATGTACATACAAATACATTATGTTTGTTACATTTGTCCATATTGTTTATAATAATTTGTTTTGAGGCTACTGATTATTTTTGCTACTCGATATTAAAACTGTTAATATCGATGCTTGGAACACTTCCCACATAGGTTTATTGTGCATTTCATACAATATTTTCTCACAGAGTGATTTGCCCCGGATCAAAATGGAGATCGAAGCCTTGAAGAACCTAAAACATCAACATATATGTCAACTCTACCATGTATTAGAGACAGCCAACAAAATATTCATGGTTCTTGAGGTTAGTAGTATGTTCCAGAGACCTAACAGTATTCGATCATTGTCTTAGTCTGTTCATGTTGCTATAGCAAATATCACAGATGAGGTAGCTTATGAACAACAGAATTTTATTTCTCACAGTTCTGGAGGCTGGATATCCCAGATCCAGGCACTAACATGGTTGGATGAGGGCCCTCATCCTAGTTCATAACTGACTTCTTCTCACTGTTTCCTTCCGTAGTAGAAGGAGCAAAGGATCTCTCTGGAGTCTCTTTTATAAGAGCACTAATTCCATTTATGAGGGCTTTTCCCTCATGTTCTAATCACTTCCAAAAGGTCCCTCCTCCTAATATCATCTTTAGGGATTAGGATTTTAGCATATGAATTTAGGAGGGGGACAAAAACATTCACACCATTTCCATTCACTTTATCAATAGTTAAAAGTACGATTCACTTGAAAGATTAGAATAAATATTAAGTGCCTTACGTATTTGAGTTCTGTCTGCAACAATTTAGATCAAGGAGATGTATAATAAATTGAAGATTGTAAAGGTACCCTTTCTAATAGACTTCTCATGGGGGAGGTGTGGTTTAGTGGACACCATGTCTTAGAATTTGTTCCTAGTGGAAACGAACCATTTCAGTTTATATGATGTATTAATCAAGGGCTGCTATAACAAATTACCACAAACTCGGTGTTTTAAAACAATAGAAATTCTCTCACAGTTCTGGAGGCTAGAAATCTGAAATGAAGGTGTAGGCAAGGTTGATTCCTTCTGGAGAATCTTTTCTGCTTCTCTTTCCTAAATTTTGGTGGTTGTTGGCAGTCCTTGGTGTTCCTTGGCTTATAGATGAACCACTCTAATCTCTGCCTCTATCTTCAAATGGTGTTTCTTATCTGTGTGTCTGAGTCTTTGTTCAAATTTCCCTTTTCATATAAGGACATGAGTCATTGGATTAGGCTTCACCCAAATCTAATATGACCTTATTTTGACTTGATTACATCTACGAAGACCTTATTTACAAATAAGATCATGTTCACTGGTAGCAGGTGTTAGGATTTGAACTTATCTTTTGGGGGACACAGTTCAACCAACCCACAGCCTGTAGGTAGCCTTCAATGCATATATTATGTAAACCAAACTTTTAAGTTTTAACCTGCCCTTTTTGGCTTGAAATGTAAAGTCTTTAGAACTTGTATCATTCATCTGTTTCATTTTCCTTAGTATCAGCCCAATAACTTGTAACTACACCTCATTTTAACAGGTTGCTCTGTTTTAAAGCACATTTTAAAATTCTTAATGCTGAAAGTTTTGGACCTAGAACCATTTTCTCTAATATACTGTAGATCTACTCACATGGCCAACAGTGGTGATTTTGAAGCCTTTTTAAAAAGCTGATCACTTCGTCCAAATTAAATACTTAAAAAACAAAACAAAACCAACAAAAAAAACCTCCAAGAACCTAGGACATAATATAAAAAGGTAAAAGAGAGTATATATTAACAAATAAAATTCTCCTTTTCCAGTTCTCTTTCCCCTGGTTAATCACTTACTGCTCCTGTGTTTCCTATAGATTTTTCCATGTAATTATTAATATGTACGTATGATGTACACACACATACACGGATGTATATATGCATATATATATGTTTACATATGTATATAATTATGCATTTTTAGTTTACTGGTTTTTGTCACATAAATGGTCTCATACTGTCATATTATTCTATACCTTGTTTTTTTTCCCCACTTAACATTTTAGCTTGGAGACCATCATCTCTGTACATTTATTTATAGAGATTTTGAATGTTTTTGTTCCACCTTATTTTGTATTTCTTTATTTGAAAATATGAAGTAGGCTGTTCTCTTTATGTAAATCTTATTGAATAGCATTTAAAAATTGACTATTGAGTTATAATTTATATATGATAAAAATGCATACATCCAATGAACAGTTTGAAAAAGGTACATACTCACATACTTTCCCACCCCAGACAAGGTATAAGACATTTCCATTTTACCAGAAAGTTTTCTCCTGACCCCTTGATGTTAATCCCTTTAATCCCACCTGCCCACTGCTCTTCTCAGTGACCATTGATCTGTTTTCTTTCAGCATAGATTAATTTTACCTATATAAATAGAATCGTGTACTCTTTGAGTATGGTTTCTTTTGTTCAGCATAATATTTTTTGCAAGTCACCATATCAATATATACTCCTTCACACCTTGCTTTTTTTCATGTAATGCTGGAGATGGTTTTATATCAGATTGTAAAGAGCTTCCTCTTTTTATTTTATGGCTGCATAGAATTCCATTTCATTCATGTGCCATAATTTATATAGTGTGAGCACATTCGGATTGTTTCCAGTCTTTTGTTACAAACCATGCTGCTGTAGTGAGCGATCTTGAACGTGCATTATTTTTGATGCGAGGTATATCTATAGGAACAATTCCTGAATGTGGAACTATGAGGTCAAAGCTATCCACATCTATAATTTTAATTGATACTGCTAAAATGAAATGAAATCTTAAATGGAAACCCCAGTTTACAGAAAAGTGGAGCTGTTTGGGAGAAGGGATGGAAAGCCTACAGCTTTGCGCTCTGGTACCCATTCTCTTTAATCTCTGAGGAGCCTCTGTAGAACTGGGCACTTTCTGGTACAGACTGAAAATTGCTGATCTTTGGGATGGAGAAACAATAATCACTGCTGGGTTTTTCTGTTTCAGATAACTACACTAAATGTAAGTACATTAAGATGAGAATGGGTTTTAGTACTTTGCTATAAAAATGTAAAACCCTAAATGAACTTTAAAATCACATTGGTAGTTGGTTCTGCTTCTACTGGTAATAAAACTGCTCAAGACCAAGAGCTGTTGTCTTTTCCTGGAATAATTGAGTTGTTTGATCCTGAAAGTGTATTTTTGAACATGCCTCTCTCAGTTCCCTTGCCTGTAAGTTTAATTAATAATATCTCTGATTTAAGTATGATTTTTTATTTTAAATTCCTCTAATGTGAGTTTTATAAGAAGTAACAATATTTACATGACTCTTGCTGTTGAAGTATTGCCCTGGAGGAGAGCTGTTTGACTACATAATTTCCCAGGATCGCCTGTCAGAGGAGGAGACCCGAGTTGTCTTCCGTCAGATCGTATCTGCAGTTGCTTATGTGCACAGCCAGGGCTATGCTCACAGGGACCTCAAACCAGTAAGTGTGTCATAGTTAGATGGTTACCGGAGAGTTCAACACCATTTACCTGTTGTTACTAGGTTCTTTCTGTTTAGAATCTATTTTGGCTTAGCTTTTCTTTTTCTCCACTCGTAATGTATCATTGTTTTTTTTCCTCCTTTACTTTTGACTTCTGGTAGTTTTTATTTTTGATGGACTTATTATTGGCATCTTGTTTATCAGCCAGTTGTGTGTGACATTATCTTTGTAATCAGCCATGGAATATAAATCTCAGGTTTTTATCTCTAGGAAAGAAGAATTTTGAGTATCTTTTGAGTATTTTGTCATCGAATATTTTCCATTCAATACTCTTTTCCTAACCCCATCTTCCTTTAATTTTGATTCTATAGTGCCTCAGAAAGGAACAGTACAATGACTTTCCTTTTCAAGGACAGATTTAAAATGTGAATAATTTTAAGTCTGCAGGATCTGACTAATATGGATGGTGGTGAACATGGATTTTAATATTACTTGGTACCAGGGTCAGGAACCTAGAATTGGTCTAACAAGATTTGACATTAATGTCCTTTCTCTCTGTTTATACCCAGTCCTTTGATTTGAGCTCACTCTTATGGTTTAAACTTGCCTTTAGCACATATATTGTTTGCTTGTAGTTGAACCTCAGAGCACCAAGGAGAAAATGGTTTATGCTAATGTGTCTTGAGGGGAAGTTAGATAGTTATCAACATTTCTCCTCTCTCTCCTTCTGTACTTCTTGTCATTTCATTCTTTTTAAATGATTTTCACTCTGTTGTACTCAGGCTTTTTAATACAACAACCTTAAATTGTTTTTAGAAATGGCTAGAGGTGTGATGTGTTATAAGGAAGTCAGTGTGCAGTTGTGAAAATATCTTTGTTTTTCCAGGAAAATTTGTTGTTTGATGAATATCATCAATTAAAGCTGATTGACTTTGGTCTCTGTGCAAAACCCAAGGTAAGTGCAGAAATAAAAATGCATTTATTTCCTTCATAAATGTACCTCTTAGTGTGTTGTCTTGCACTGATTTCCATTTAGTGTTTATTGAGCCTGGCTGCCTTCATCGAGAAGAATGTTAAATTTCATCCATTTTAGAAGTTCTCTAGATAATTCT
>NW_006435793.1:5192579-5216875 GCF_000325575.1 Pteropus alecto | reverse complement strand
CTGCTGAAGACCCTCTGGGTACACTGTAGTGCATTGCTGAAGTGGTATGAGGCCATCAGAGCGTGAATCCTGAATTGATCAGGCATTTGCAGTTTGAATATGTTGCCACTAGATGATGCCTTTGTTCATTTAGATGTGAGTTTTGGGAATTTAGTGCAAGTCTATTTTCAGTTATCTAAATGGTTATATAACGAACAATTAGTTACATTTTGAGAGACAGTTTCTTTTCCTTATAAAAGTTGAAGGGAAAAGTCCATATGCGCTTTTAAATTTATCCTGTTACATGTATTTCCTTAATTTACACACCATAGTTAAGTACTGGCATTCTTCAGCATACCTTCTCATTGAGATGAGTTTGAACTTTCCACCTCTGCCGTCTGCAGCAGAGCTCCTGTGTGGCTGCCTGTTGGAGGCTTCCTCCTGAGTTCTCTAATGATGGTACTCACAGTCTCTAAGATGAGCTGTCTCCACTCATTAAGAATGTTGAAATTGCAGACCTGTCTCAGCCCTTTGTAGTCCCATGATTATTTCCTGCTCCAATCAGAATTAGCTAGTTGCAAAGAGAAGCAGAGTTTGCCCCTGTGGCTCAGTGTCTGATTCTTTCTGGTTTTTCTCTTTTTCCTTTGCCTCGTCAGATTCAGTGGAGCGTTTTGTGTCTAGGAACCAAATGCTACAAGGTGTTTTTTGATCATCAGGCATATAAAGATAAAACATACTTTGAGCAGATAAACTGGTTTAAGTCATGTTCTCCACAGGAAGCAGTGGAGAATATTTGCAACATACTCCATAAGCCTTTATTTATGGCTGCCACACAGACACCATCGAAAAAAGTAGGGATTGGCAGGGAGAGGATTGCCTCAGCCTTCCACTGAGCATGTTGTTGCAGGTGTAAATGAAATCTCACAATTACACACGTCCTTTGCCAGTTGTAGAACTCTGTACTACAGGTGTTGGGCACTAGTATCATTTTCCCTGTCTCAGTATTTCTGTGGGAGAGCAGAGGAGGTTGACCAGATCCCTCATTTTACCAGATCAGGAAGCTCAGGTTGTGATTGATGTTAAAACCGAGTCTAGAAAACAGACTCCAAAGGCACTGTTCAGTGTAACATAATGCTCTCTTTCCTCTAAGGAAAAGGGAAGCTCTTCAAGATTTGGTATTGGAGATAGTGTCTAGTAAAGAAATAACCCTTTTTCCTTGAGTATTTAGGGGTGGGAATACATGAGTGCTTAGATTTATGCTAAGCTGATTATTATGTGAATGGATATCTTGAGAAGTGTGAACCTGACTTGGCTGAATTGAGGGGAAAAGGATTTTGTTCATGCCAGGTTGTTGTATTGAAAATCCAGAGAAGAAGAAACCATATGTGCATGCCTGCATGCAGGCAGAGAGTATTGGGCTGGCTGCAGAAGTCTCTTATTATTTGGGGGTAATTCTTCATCTGGCTTCTCTCTGCTTGTGCTGAAAGAATGTTTATCAAGGCTTTCATTCTCTTAAGCGTTGTAATTAATAAGTGTTTCATTTTTATCTTATTGGCAGGGTAACAAGGATTACCATCTACAGACATGTTGCGGGAGTCTTGCTTATGCAGCGCCCGAATTAATACAAGGGAAATCATATCTGGGATCAGAGGTAATTATTTATTGGTTAATTTAATATATAATCAATATACATTTATTGGTGACCTGTAGTGAGTCAGGCATTTTGTGTTGGGGGTATAAGAATGAGATAAGAAATAATCTTGTTAATCAAAGAGTTCAGACTATTCAGAGAATGAGATATATAAAGTAATAAATGAAATGAACAACTTGCAGTAAACATAATAATGCATAGTACACTTATGAAATAAGGGCATATTTCTGATGTCCTTGTGATTACTTTTCTGTTAAACAGCACCATAGTTTAGAGTGGTTAGTTTAGCCAGGTAAAGCATAAGGCCAGGATTGCAGGCTCAGTTTTCAGAGTTGCTGGTTAGCACAGTGAAAACCTGTACTTCGTCCTCAGCCAACTATCCAAGGCCAGCAGTCCTGTGTAGGAGGCCCAGACTCAGAAGGCCTGGTCACTGTCTGCATTACTACTAGCTACCACAAGCTCCTCAGCCGCTTTCATTCTCTAGAGTACTGATTTTGCTGATATTAATATCATAAGATGAGAAATGTTTAATTGCCAAAGACTTGAAGTGCTTGCCGTGGGGAACAGTTTTCTTTAGTTCAGGACATCTCAAATCTTTAATATGTTCTTGCGCAGTGCGATCCTTTGGGAGGAGACCGTCGCAGCTAGCAGCTAGTCTTGAGAATCCACATGTTATGTGGGAGAAACTTTGGAATGTGCCAGTTTACTTAATTTATAACACTAAGATGGGGACTAACTTGTTTTTGGTGACTTTTTGGATATAATCTCAAACTTAAAGAATAGTTGCAAATATGGATTGAGAAACTTCTGTATATATTTAATTAAATTCACAATTGTTTACGTTTTTCCCTTTTTGCTTTATCATCCTTTCTCTATGTTTATGTATATGCATACTATTTTTTTAACCAATTTAGAGTAAGTTGGAGACATATGCCATTATCATTAAATACTGTATATGTACTTCCTAAAAGCAAGGATCTTTTATAATTGTACTTTAGTTATCAAAATCAGGGAGTTTAACGTTGATACAATTTATTTAATCCCCACTTCATATTCAGACAGTGTCAGTTGTACCAATAATGTCCTTTAGAACTATATTTCCCCTCCAGTCCAGGATTTAGTTCAAGCTTATGCATTGCATTTAGTTGTCATATTTCTTTGGTCCTCTTTAGTCTGAAAGAGTTCCTTAGGCTCTCTTTATCTTCCTTGACCTGGACATTTTTGAGGAAGCCAGTTATTTTGTAGAATGTCCCTTATTTGAATTTGTCTGAAGCTTCCTTATGATTAGATTCAGGTTATACATTTTTGGCAGAAATACCACAGAAGCGATGTTGTGGCCTCCTCAGAACATCATAGGAAAGGGAAGAAACTTTTATTGAGCATGTGTCATAGTCCTGGAATCAATGCTATATCCTTTTTTTTTTTTCTGCTTGTGATAAAATACGCATAACATAAAATCTTAACCATTTTTTTTAAACCATCTTAATTCAGCCATTTTTAAGTGTCCGGTTCATTAGCGTTAAGTACATTCACATTGTTGTAAACCAATCTCTAGAGTTTTCATCTTGTAAAAATTTTCATCTTGCAAAACTGAAACTATATCTATTAAACACTCTTCATTCTCCCCTCCCCCACCCTTAGCAACCACCCTTCTACTTTCTTTTGTCTCTGAATTTGAAGTATCTAGGTATCTTACATAGTAGAGTCATATAATATTTGTCTTTTTGTGACTGGCTTATTTAGCTTAGCATAATATCCTCAAGGTTCATCAATGTTGTAGCCTGTGACAGGATTTCCTTCCTTCTAAGGCTGAATAACATGCCATTGTTTGTATATACCACGTTTTGTTTATCCATTCATCCATGGATGGACACTGGGATTGCCTCCACTGTTTGGTTATTGTGAATAGTACTAAAAGGAACAACTATCTCTTTGAGCCCTTTCTTTCAATTAGTTTGGGTATATCTCCCAAAAGTGGAATGGCTGGATCATATGGTAATGCTATAATTTAATTTTTTGAGGGACTGCCATACTGTTTTTCATAATGACAGCAACATTTTACATTCCCATAACAGTGTACAAGAATTCTACATGCTAGATACTTTTTACAGTTTTTATTTAAGCTCCACAAAAATCCTTTGAAGTGAATACTATTACTCCATTTCATCAGATAAAGGAAATGAAGAAATTGAGGCTCAGAAATTAAATGCCTTCACAGGATCACACAACTGGTGGCTATGGGTCAAGGTTTGAACTGAATGAGAGTTTACTGCATGCCTGTTCTCTTTCCACTGTTCCATCCAGTCCCCCGGAAGGAGTGATAGTCATATACCTAATGCTCACAAGATTCCTAGAGGGCTGTGATGAGGCCCTGGTTTGAATGCATCTGAGAATTTCCTATGGGATTTTAAAGTTTTCTTGTCTGTTTTAGTTTGACTTTCCATTCTTTTTTTTGTAAAAAAAGATGCTGCCCTTCTTACTTCTTAAAATTTTCCTAAGGCTCAAATGAGGGTGGGAGCTATGACTTCTCAGCCAACATTGGCATCATTATTGACTAAGGACAAATACTGCTTGAATAAGTAGTTAGTGCTTAGGACTCATGGGACACATGGATATCTTATATAAAGGTCAAGCTCCTTTCTGGAATTTTGAGATTTGTTCTGCTATTTGTGCTGGCAGGCTAATTTCTAGCCTCTCTATTTGAAAAGTCAATCATTGAACTTTATTATAAAGGTTTGTCTACATAGAGAGGACTTTACAGAGCAGCTTATCACATTTACAGATTATCAGTAGTAAATTTTAAGACCTGTTTTGACATCCTCATGTGTGTTTACATAACCCTCATATGTAATAAACCCTCAGTAGCACTGTAGAATTGTCTTTCGGAATCAGACACCTGGCCTCATCTCCTTCCTTATTGTGCCCAGTCCACCCCATCCAACCGGAAATTATTTTCTATAAAGCGTTAAAATCCAGTGTTAGAGGAGAGTGCAATGAACTGGACATCAGGTGACCTACCTGGGTGGCCTGGGTGACTTTGGACAAGCCTTCCTTTCTGGGCTTTAGGTTTCCTATCTATAAAATGAGCAGGTTTAATTAGATGATCTCAGCTCTTTTTCAGCTCTGTGAAGATTCTGTGATTCTGTTATATGTACTGCCATTCTCAAATATGTTCTAAATTTTCTTTGGAATTATTTTTGTTCCTTCCTCAGGCAGATGTTTGGAGCATGGGCATACTCTTATATGTACTTATGTGTGGCTTTCTACCATTCGATGACGATAATGTCATGGCTTTGTACAAGAAGATTATGGTGAGTACTACAAGGTATAGAATTTTAATGTAAAAGTTATCTCTACTGCATACTATATGCGTTTATTCATAAACATACAAAAACAGGCAAAAGTACTGTATGCTGTTAGAAGTGTCAAGATAGTGGTTACTCTTTGGAGGTGGATAGTAACTGGAAGTGGGGCAGGGGATGCTTCTGTTCTGTTTCTTGACCTGGGTGCTAGTTATACTTGTGTATTCAGTTTTTGAAAACTTATCAAAGTGTACTCTTATGATATGTGTACTTTTCTATGTATATATTATACTTCAAGAAAAAGCTCAAAACAAAAACAGATGGGAAAATAAACATATAAGATGATTTTCCTGGTAAGAGTTCTTGTTTTGTATCCTGAAATTATACTTTAGTCAGTTGCTGAGTTCAGCTACGTTTTCCTTTTGAGTTATGGTAAAATAAGAGAAACTTTCTTTTTGATGAAAGAATTTGGCTTTAACGTATAATAAAACCACAGTTAAGAGTACTCTAAGCTTTGTTAAAGTCATATGTATCAGAGACAGAAAGTAGATTTGTGGTTACAGGAGTGGGGAGTGGAGTGTGGAGTGGCAGTGGGAAGTGACTACTAGTGAGTATGGGATTTCTTTTTGGGGTGGTGAAAACATACTAGATAGTGGTGGTGATTACACAACTTTGTAAATATGCTAGCGGCCCCTGAATTGTATACTTTACGAAGGTGAATTTTATGTTATGTGAGTGATATTATTTTTTAAAAAGTCATGTAGCAAGGAAAATAGTAAAATTCTTTTTAAAGGGTTAATGTTCAAAGCAAGCTAACAAAAAATATGTAAAGAGGAATAAAGAGCACTGTATTGTGTACATAGCAAACCAGGGTTAGACTAGCAGAGCAGCCTCTCTGAGTAGGACTCGAATTCAGTTCTGTTTACCAAATATTTTCTTAAGGTCTTGTTTGTATGAGATACTGAAAGGCATGAACAAAGATCTGTGAAACTTGATCACTCTCCACCAGGGTCTTATTTCTCATTGGAGATAGATCCAAGGCTATCTCAAAAGGGCAAAGGGTCAGGAATGCTATATTATAACAGAAGTATAATTGAGGTTAACACAGGAGCAGGCATGAGATTTGGGAGAACGTCTTAGAGGTTTGAGCAGGGCTTTAAAAGAAGGGTCGAAGTGCTTCAGAAAGAATGTGGGAGAGAGCATGCCTAGTAGAGTAGACAGTATGAGCAGATGCATAAGATGGGAGAACCATGGGGAGAATTGGTCAGAAGTTTATGCAGCTGGACCATTGGGTCTCTAATACCCTTTAGGTAGAGACCACCTAAATCAACTCTCATTTCTAGGAATTAACAGAGTCGAAAGTGGTAGTCCCAGATGGCCTGTTGCCTACCCGATAGAATTTGAAGGGCACTGAGTTCAGTCTTCAGTTTTTAAAATCTATTTGACTTAACAGTTTTTCCTATATCCTACCCTGAGAATTGCATTGTTCGTGACCTGTTAATCCGGCTAGCTATTCCAGTGCTATTGCAGTTCCTAGGACACATGACTGACTGCTGGCTCTCAGTTTCAAGTCTTGGAGACAAAGTGCCTGAGGGGCTATGTGTTTAGGGATCCTGGAAAAAACCTAGCATCAGTCTCTTCCTCCCTTCTCGTTGCAGAGAACCTGTCCCTGTAGCAGATGAGGGCCAGTGTGAATGGCAGTTTTCTCTTTCTAGCCCTATGGGTGACGGGGCCATACCTGTATCTGTCCCTTCCACTTTTTTTTCTGCTTTACTCTGCGAGGTGATATTCGGCTATCTCTCTGTAGATAGGGATGCGGGCATAAGCTGGAGCGATGCCTGCTCACAGGCTGAGGGGCCACCTTTTCTTACAGCACCCTGGTTATCCCAGTGCTTTCCTCTTGTCTCTTTCTTCTCAGTAAGCTTTGCCATAGTGCCCCCTGGAAGCCTCCTGTAGCAGTGGGAGCTCGTCTGCTGTGATTTGTGTGAATTCTCTTTCCCAAGTGTATGAGTTACCCTTTTAAGATTCTGTGTTTTTTCCTCTAATTTCTTACCTATGATTCATCTAGATTCAGTTTACTAATTTTTCCTTTTTGGATCAGTTCCGTTTTTGCTTCCTTTGCTCTTATTGGATACCTGTTTGAAGATTTCATGGGCCTGTTTTCTTTCGCAGCCCATCTGTTGGATGCTTTCCCTCCAACTCTTACGGTGGCTCACAGAACCCTAGAGCCCTAGCTGTGGTAGACCACGAGCCAGTCTTCTTTTCTTTCTTGTTAATTCTCCCGTTGTGAAAGTCCTATGTGCTTACTATAGAAACCTTAGAAAATACAGGGATGGTGTAAAGAACACTAGACAAATTTCCATCTCTAGATATAACTGTAACAGCCAATTTCCCCAAGTCTTGTCCTTTTTAAAGTTGTTATGAAATATCTAAGACATTTAAGCTATAAAGAAAAAACAAAAAAGAAAAAAGATTTTACTTAATATATAGATTTCTGTAACCACCAACATAGTCAGGAGTGTTAACCTAAAAATAAAAGCTCAAAGTGAAAGGTAACAAGTATTTATTTGAGATAAAAACAAAAGAATAGCTATTTGGGAAGCACTGATTTGGGCAGAAACCCAAATAGTGTTCCAACCGAGACAAAGGCAAGGGATATTTATGAGAAAGGGAAAGGGAACAATTACATCAATAGAGGAAGACATTTTTATTGGTGCAGATAAGCTAGCATAGTGACGCTAATTCTAAACAATGTTTTAAATTTTCAGTTTGGTAGTCATTAGTCCAGTAGTCATAATATCTCTTTTCTTGTTATCCTTGCAAATAGTTCTTTGGGACACAATGTTGCTTTAGGCCCAGTCCATAGCTTATTTTGCCCTGTTTTAACATTCCAAAGGCTTGAAGCATGAGACTTTCAAGGCAGCAGTTCCTCTGACTCCATTTTAAAGTGGCTCTATTTATATTACTTTTTACAGGATATATGTTTAGACTAATCTAGTCCTTTGAAGGCATAACTAACATGATTGCTTATGGATGGGATGAGGGGAGTAACCTGAGCAACTAGAGAGCTGGAGCTGCTATCAACTGAGATGGAGAAGACACTCAGTAGAGCAAGGACAATCAGGAGTTCAGTTTTGGACATAAAAAATGTGTCCATTTTGTCTGATTTTTCAAATTTATTGGCATGAGGTTTTTTTTACCCAGTGACAAAGTATATATCAGATTTTTATTTGTTTTTTTTTTCAGATTAGTCTATACATATATAAAGATTTATATATTTTATCTCTTTATGCCACCCCCCAGTGTTTTCACACAGATGGTAACATACCACAAACATTGTTCAGCATCATGTTTTTGTCCCCTCACAGTATGTCTTGGAGCTCATACCATTTCATACCCAGCTCAGAACCTCTTCATTCTTTTTAATGATTGCATAGGTCAGTGTGTTTTATACCTTAATTTATTTAACTGGTTCTAGGTTAATGGACATTTAAGTAATTTCCAAGGTGGCATTTTGTACATTGTGAATATATCTGTAGGTAAATTCCTAGAGAAGAGTTAATGGGACAAAGAGTATGTGAATTGGTAATTTTGATATTGCCAAATTGCTTCCCAGTGAAATTCTATCAGTTTATTACAACTACCAACAATAGCATGAAAATGCCTATTTCTCTAAGTACAGTGTATCACCTGTTATGCTCTTTATGTTTATGATTTTTTTTTTGCTATGCAAGAGTTTTTTATTTTTATTGAGTCAAATTTATCAGTCTTTTATTGTCATATTTGGAAAAACTTTTCTACTTAGATTATTTTTTTTAATTCCCATGTTTTCTACTTTTATGGTTTCATTTTTTTGATGTTTAAATATTCAGTTCACCTGGAATTTGCTTTATTGTGGTTTCGTGACTAAACATCATGAAAAAAGTTGGAGAGATTTGTTTTCCTATTTTTTTAATAAATTTTTTTTATTTAGTTTCTTGAGATAACATTGGTTAATACTATTATATAATTTTCAGGTGTACAGCGTAATTCGACATTGTTTTCCTATTTTGGATCGTGGTTTTTAAAAAATCTTATAATCGTGATAGTAACATAGCCATATATACTTAGATTTGAGGTTCACTTTTAACAATAATGTGCATAATCCTATTTCAAATAGTCTTAATAATTTCAAGTTTTGAGGCAACTTATTAGAACTGATTAGATCATTTTTTAATCTTGTGTTTTGGCTGATGGGCTCAATAGGAGTAGAGGTGTCAGCTCTGTTATTTGCTTGTGCTTGTATGCATAGTCTTATCTTTAATTTGTGGTTTCTTTGCAAGAATCTTCTTAAGCCACTTGGCTATTTAGTGAGGATTTAGTTTAGTTAAACCAGATACTGTAATCTGTAAATCCATTTAACTGGGCTCAGTACTTCACAGTATACAGATGGTGGTGCAAGATGGAGTCACTGTCATCTGTCATGTGTCACTGTCCCAGTCAAGGAAGAATTACTTCATATAGGTTATATAAGAACTAATGAAGGTGCCAGTGCCAACCTATATACTAAATATTAATAAAGCTTAATTTCTGTCTTATTTTTTAGATAGAAAATGAATATAAATAGAAGTCCTAATATAATCTTCCCATATCCTATCATGTCTTCTTACAGACCTGCTAGGGTGTACATGTCCCACCTTAGAAGACCACCAATCAAGAAGAATGAATGATCGATCCTACATATTCTTTAGGTAGTCCCTCAATCAATGTAATCTCTGTCAGCGAAGTTATTAGTAAATTAGGGAATTTTCTCCCTGGAAATTTCCCTAAGTTATGGCTATGCTGAATAAGGACAAAAGCGACTGTCAGTATAACTGGGGCTAGAATTGATATTCATCCTGTGAACATTGAACCTTCTAAGGATACTTCTTGGCGATGCATATTTGGGAATTGCAGTAAGAAATTTTGCTATAAAGGATGACTGTAATAATTTTATCCAGGAAAGGTTTTGAATACTCACCTTGACCATGCAAAAGTCTCAATAAAGCTGCCTGATTTTGAGCAGTCTAACTTTTATGTACCCTGAGGATATACACCTAGTAAAACAAAATGAGGCACTGTATGGATTTACTGACTATAAACTTTGATTTTAGAATAATTGTATCTATTCTTTATAGTGATGATTATACAGGGCTGTAATCTTTGATTTGCCGCGTTGAAATCTGCATGTAAGAAGAGTACTTGGCAGGAGGGCATGCATTCAGCTCTCAAGTAATATCTACGCGTTAGGGACAAGTTAAAGAAGGGGTAGTTGGGTGGGGAGTGAGAGGGGCACATATCTTTGTCATATCCTATTGGAAAGTATAGTTGATCTGTCAAGAAAGCGTTCCTACCAACCCTGACTCGAGTAAATGGCATAATGCACAATTCTACAGGTGTGCGAATAGCGAGGCATCTGTGTTGCAGCTTAACTTATTCCTTTCTAGAGTGCTAAAAGCCGGGAAAGGTTGATTAAAACCTCAATCAGTCTTCTTGGGTAAGGGATAGCAGAGGTTAGCAAACTATGGCCTGCTGGCTAAATCTGGCCTACCACCTGTTTGTTTAAATAAAATTTTATTGGAACACAGCCACACATGTTTGTTTATGTATTGTCTATGGCTGCTTTTGCACAACGATGGTAGAGTTGAATAAGTGTATCAGAGATTGTATGGCCCACAGAACCAAAAATACTACAAATACGAATAAAAGATCTGAAAGAACTATACTCCTGGTATAGTTAGTGATCTATCTGTAGTAGAACAGTCATCCTCAGAGACTGCTCTCCTTTCCTAGTCATCCTCAGAGACCCCTCTCCTTTCCTAGCTCATCGGCCTGAAATGCCCAGGTTTGTAGTTTATCAAGAAACTGACATTCAGTTAATTGTTTTCATAATGAAAAATAGTGTGTATGGTAAAAGTTAAAACAGTACTAAGGAATATGTAATTTTAAAAAAGGCTTCCTGCCCACCTAGCCCTCTTTTTTTTTTTTTCCAAAGAGGCAACTATTTAGAAATTTATGATATACATTTGCAGGAATTATCTGTACTTATATAAACTTTTATGTGCATATGTCTTTGCACTTATATAATGCACACAGTTAATGGACCTTGCTCCTGCCTCCTTTTTAAATTTAATGCTTTACTTTGAAGATTGTTTCATATGGTACTTAGAAGCATGTATAAGTTTTCATTATTGTTTTTATGTCTGCAGGGTATTTATTGTGAAATTTCCTTTATTTTAAGTTTGCATATATCACTTTTTAAAATTAATATTAAAATTAATTACACAAATAATGCATAAAAACATTCTCTGTATAAAGAATGAAAATGTTACAGATAACTAAAGTTTACTTGACCTCTCCTCTAGTATCTGTTCCCTACCCTGCCACCTTCACATAGGTGAATACTATTATTACTTTGGTTCTTTCAGATCTTTTATTCGTATTTGTAGTATTTTGTATTTTTTTAACATAAGTGGTATCATGCTAATATTATTCTGTATCTTTCTTTCTTTACTCAACAATATATGCCATGATACATATAACACTAATTCATTTTTATGAATAGTATAGTTAGCTATTCTCTTGAATATTTGAACATTTCAGTTATTTTCTAGTTTTTTTTCCACTAATATTAATGATGTTCAGTGAGCATCCCTCTACATATCTCCTTGGACATATGTACTGAGTAGTAGAATTGCTGGATCATAGGGTATGACTTTTGAAAAATTATCAAATTGTGACACTGTTATCAGATTGTGACATTCCCGCTTTTCTCCCCTGAATTATATTCTCACCAGCAGTATATGAGAGTGCATGTTTCTTCTCTTCAGTATTGTCATTTATCAAAATTTTGTATCTTTGCTCAATTGAATGGGTAAAACTGGCATCTGATATTTTATTCATGTGTCTTTAATAATCAGAGAGTTCGAACTTATTTTAAATGTTTACACACACACACACACACATTTTTTCTCCTTTCCCTGTGAACTGCCTGTGCATGCCATTTGCTCATTCTTCTCTGAGGTGGTTGATCTTTTTCTTATTAAATTATAAGAACCCTTCTATAATAAAGAATAATAATAATAGCTACCATTTATTGTTTACTGTGTGCCAGGTGTTGCTATATGTACAATGCATGGATTAGTTCACTTAATCTTCACAATAGTCCAATGAGGTGTGGGTACTATTATCGTACTTTTTTTAAAGTTGAGGAAAGAGAAACAGAGAGGGAAAGCAAATTGCCTAAAGTTTCCAGCTAATTATTGGCAGAATTGGGATATGTCTCAGGTGGTCTGGATCTACACCCTGTATTTCTAACTACCATGCTGTAGAACCTCCCAAGGAAATTAACACTTTATCCTGTGTGTTATAATCTGTAGATTTAAATTTTTCCCCCATGTTCTTTTCTATTACTTTTACATTTTTAAATACTAATTCTTTGTCCACCAGGAATTCATGTAGGAGAGACCCAACTTATTTCTTTTTAAATAAAATTTATATTTTAAAATAGTTTTAGATTTTCAGAGAAGTTACAGAGATAGTGCAGAGTTCCCATTTATCCTTCACCCAGTATTCTCTGTTATTAACATTTATGTTTGTTACAATTAAGGAATGAACACTGGTATATTACTATTAAGTAAACTCTGTATTCAGAGTTCATTGGTTTTTCTCTAATGTCCTTTTTCTATTCTAGGATTCTTCCAGGATACCATATTACAGATAGTTGTCACATCTCTTTAGCCTTCTCTGATCTGTGATAGTTCTAGGGATCCAGTTTTATTTTTTAATAAATAACCAGTTATCTATTAAAAAATAAAAAATTGATTGTCCCAGTACTATTCAATAATACATTATTTTTCCATTGATTTGAAATGATGGTTTTACTGTATATTAAATTCCTACATTTATATATTTCTTTTTCTGAGCTCTTTATTTCATTGCATTTATCTTTTCGTCAATTCTTGTCTTATATGTAGTTGTTTCAATTACTGTATTTTTATAATACCATTTATTTAATGTCTGGTAGAATTAGCCTCCTCTTATTCTATTTTTCCTCTAGAATTTTTTTGCTGTTCTGCTGTGATTTTTCCACTGCATCCCCCGCAAGTATATTTTTTAAATGGAATGTTTAGAAAGCTAATGGGTCCATAGTTTGATGGAATAAAGTCTATTCCATTTTAAGAAGGAATGATTTAGTAACATCTGTGGTGTTAATAATGGTGAATGAATGAGCCAGGATTGGAGACCTGGCCTTGGGTGTTCTTTAGGGTCGTATGACATTCTAATCCCCTCAGAGGTCTGTATTCTCACAGCATAAAAACACAATATTGTTTAATACTTGACTACCTCTTCATTTCTTAATCCTTTGTGTGTTTGTGAGTTTTATTAGTCTTTCTTTTTCTTTGGAAAACGTTGTTAAATTATAGTACATCTTTATAATACAGTACTCCATAGGCATAAAAATGAATGAGAAAGCTCTTTAAATATTGATATGAAATGATATCCAAGATATGTAGTTAAGGAGAAAAAGGTATAGAACAGATATATAGTATACTGGTGTTTTCATTAAAAATAAAGGAGGGGGAAGTACGTTTATATTATTTGCTCACATACAGAAGGAGATACAAGAAGTTGGTAGTTGCCGTTTCTTCTGGGAAGGAAAACTGGAAAAGAGATAGAAGGGAGACTTCATTCTATGCTCTTTTGTTTTGAGTTATATAAGGTTTTACTTCTTGCCTAATTGCTCTGACTAGGACTTCCATTACTATGTTGAATAGAAGTGGTGAAGTGGGAATCCTTGTCTTGTTCTTTATCTTAGAGGAGAAGCTTTCAGTCTTTCACCATTGAGTATGATGTTAGCTATGGAATTTTCATATATGGCTTTAATTATGTTGAGGTAGTTTTCTTCTATTCCTAGTTTGTTGAGTGTTTTTATCATGAAAGATGTTAAATTGTGTCAAATGTTTTTTCTGCATCAATTGACATTACAGTTTTTTTCTCCATTCTGTTAATGTAATGTATCACATATATTATTTTGTGTATGTTGAACCATCTTTGCATTCCAGGAATAAATCCTGCTTGGTCATGGTGTATAATCCTGTTAATAGGTTTAATATACTATTGAACATGGTTTGCTATAATGATTTTTTAAAACGTAGAATGATGAAGTTTTATGTGAGTTTTGAATCCCAAATCTGGTGTGGAAAGAGGGGGATGCCTTCTGCAGGCCAGATCTGAATTTGTTTTCTTTTTTCTTTTTTTTTTACAGCAGGAAAGAAAAGCTTTATTAGAAGGGAAAGTACACTTCCAGACTTGGAAGCGGGCCTGAGCAAGAGAAGCATGGCTCAAAAGGCCTTCCCCCTACCCTCCCCCAGGTCTGAATTTTTATGTGTAGGTGTTGTATAGCAATAGAGTTCTAGATTTGAGTTGTGCTGATGTCTTTTCTGCCTAGAGCATCTATATCAGTCTTTTTATTGTTGAATTTTTTTTGCGCTTTTCCCCCACTCCCTTTGTGCAGATATATGTGTACCTTCTGAGGTATATGTGTTTCATATCTTTGTGATCCTTGCACATGGTTGCTTATAAAAAATAGAAAGTTTGCTGACATGCTTATTCTTATTCTATTGTAACAAAAGTAATATTAAATATTCGTGAGCTTTTCTAATTTTCCAGACTCTGTTCTAAGTGAGGTAGTTGCTATTGTCCCTTTCTTATAGATGAGGAAACTAAGAGACTTTAAATAACTTACTCAAGGTCTTATAGCTAGTAAATGGCAGAGCTGGGATATGAACCCAGCTAGTCAAGTTCAGAGCCCATTGTCATAACCACTATGAAATATTATTTCTCAACCTTGTAGTTGCTACTCTCAAGAGAATCATAGACTCCTAGAGGGAAAAGTGATCTTTATCCTAAGCTTCTTTTCATGTCCTTTAACTTAGGAATGCTCCCGGACATCCCAACTTTTCAGATTTACAAGACTACAAATTAGTTCTCCTAATTCATATCAGGTATTATGCATTAGCTTTTCTACTCACTTTAGCTGTCACCCCTGGTAGAGCAACTAAGCATTCTCTATGTTGAAATTTTGAGTTTTGATTCTGATCTCATGTAATATCAGCTGTCCTTGCTAGAATTGTACCATTTTGGACATTTCTTAAATATCTCTAATCCAAGTTTTTTATTAAAAAACAAATAGAACAGGGCCACCCCTAAATATTTTGGATTTCTTTTTAGTCTGCATCAGATACACTTAACCAAGATTTTGTGGTCTTATCCACAAAGTTAAAATAAGTGACCATGAATACCCTACTGAAATGGAACTAGATTTTATCCATGGTGTTCCTCATTTACAGACTTAACTCCAAGCTCTACTTTTTTTTTAACCTATCTGGACCTAAACTTCTATGCTGCTTATTTACCTTTATTTACTGTTACTGCAAGTTCACATTCATTGACAGCCATGGAATTAATGCTCTTAATAATTAATGTTTTGTTTCACCAAGACAAGGTGAATGTACCAACATACAAACTTCACTGTTTTCTACTTTTATTTATTTATTTGAGTGCACTAGTGGATCCTATATTAATCCTTTAGGGGAAAGGAATTACCTTAAGATAATAATACAAAAGTGTTACATCCTAATAGTAGATATTAAATCTAAGTTTTGATATTTTTGGTTATATTTCTGCAGTGGAATGAATATAATACAAAATATCTAATTCTTGTTCAGTAGAGATTTAGCCTTCCTAATTAATATTATTTACTAATACTGTATATTCTTTGTTTCTCCTACTTTGAATTTCATTTTTTAGTTTTTCATGTATTTGCAAGTTGAAAATTGATTCAAATTAGGACTTTTATGCATTATTGTGGAATTTAATTTCACACATTATAGATTTTGAAATTTATTGTAATCTTGGCTCAGAACTATTGTTCCGAGTCGCAGTGTAATACAGTCTGCTGGTTGAATCTAATTAAGGTGTCATATCACTTGCATGCAGTATGTATTTTTGCCTAGAATGTTCTAAAATTCCTCACTTGGGAATAACACTCCCCTCAGTTCTTGATTTGACTGAAAAAAACCAGCAATATTTGACACACTGTATGTAATTCTTGTTTAAGAGGCAGACTCTGTTTATCTTTTGCATTTGTTGCCTATTTTAACCAAAATGCTCAACTGCAATTTCCAGCCTGATTACTAATAGACTGAGTATTATTTGCCATCACTGTACCTAAAGACAAGCATGAGCGTACTCCACTTCTGGGTACACAAATATTAGGAAAGTATAAATAATTTAGTAAATGAAAGTTGAATAGCTTGAAAGTAAAATTGCTTTCTAACAAGTATAATTTATAATTTTAAAGAAAATGAGCAAATTATCTCTTATGAGATTATATTTTACAATTATAGAGTTGACTACAGTACTATGATTATGTGTTGGAGAGATAGCCTGCCTTTCTTAGCACCATATGAAAAATGAACAATTTCAAGCCCACTGGAATTCCCAGGATTATCTTGCTTATAAGCCTACAAATCTTTTTCCCCCTCCCACTTGGTTTCTTCCTCTGTTACCTATTTCTTGCTCTCATTTGCAAGGCAATCATCCCTTAAATAAACAAATATTCTCCAAAGACTTAGCAGAAACCAGGGTAAAGGGGCAGAGCCCTGGCTGACACAGAGCCTTTTATAGAGCTCTTCTTCCCCAGCAGAATTGTTCCTCTGGAGATCATTTCTGTTTGATCCTTAGATATATACTTCAGCATTTAAATAAGGAGCCTTTTTCCCTGTCTACTTCTGTGCTTCCTTAGACCTTCCAGTACAGTTCAATAGAAAAAGTACTATATTTCTCTTCTAATCCTATCTCTCCCCCCTTTTCACTTTGTAACAAAAAAGCAATAGTGTCAACTTTGGCACTATTGACATTTTGAACCAAATAATTCTGTTTTGTGGAAGGCTGTCATGTGCATTGTAGGATGTTTAACGGGACACCTGGCCTCTACCCACTAGATGCCCATAGTAGCCCCCAAGTCATGACAATCAAAAATGTCTACAGACATTGCCTGATGTCCCCTGGGGGGACATGTCTGGCTGAGATGTAGTTTCCTCATCTGTGTAATGTGATTAATAATTCTTGCTTACTGCACAGGATAAAATATTTGTACAAGTGCCCTGTATGTTTTAAGTACAAGGTTGGGTAAGACTTGGCAGCAAAACTCAGCTATGGTTCACTTCTGCCAGTATTTCAGTGTAGAAAATGAAGCCAAGAATGCCAGATCATGGTGATGGGTCACAGGCCTCATGACTTGTTTGTGGGTGGTGCTCTACGGAGCTGTTCTGTCCAAACAGAGAAAGTGGGTGGGTACATTTCAGGGGGTGATGTGAGCAGGACTCAACTAGTTGATGTATGCCTTACCAGGCAATCCTGAGATCCTGAGGCAGCTGCAGCGGGGCAGAGCTCCACTGGGAGGGCATGTGGCATTCTTTAGAATGGCTTCAGCCTTTCTGATTATTCTGAGTATTTAGCACTCTGGCATGCATGGCTTTTGGCCAAAATGTCCATCTTTGGTCCATTTTTTTTTTTTTTTTTTTTTTTTTAGTATCCTGATCTCACTGTACTATTTACTTCAGATTGAACAAACATTTATTATTTCTTATGTACAAGGCATTGTATTGCATGCTTTCACATGTATTCTCTTTTATTCTTTTTATAAACCTGTAAGTAGCATTACTTGTTTTATAGATAGTAACAATAGTAATAGTAGATATAGCAATAGTAGTAGAAGCTAACATATATTGAGTTGTTACTGTGTATCTGGCACTGTGCCTTGTGTTTTATAGTAAGTCATTGAATCCTAGCAAGAATTTATGGAGTAGATACTATTATACTTTTTTTTATGGATGAGAAAATTGAGGCACAGTAAGATTAAATAGCTCATCTACATAGCTATTGTAAATGGTGGATCCTGGATTAGAATCTAGGCAATTTGTTTCTGGAGCCTACTCTCTTAGGAAACAGGGTCAGAGATATTAAATAACTTGTACAAGTTCAAGGAGCAATAAGAGGCAGAACTTGGACTCAAATGTAATGTAAGACTCCAATCCATTGCTGTTTTTTATTTTTGGAAATAGGGTCTTTTGCAGATGTATTCTAAATGTAATGTAAGACTCCAATCCATTGCTGTTTCCAGTGGGCCAAGTACAGCACTTCTCACTCATTCTCTCTGCCTCTTTCCGGATAGGATTGCTTCTGTGGTGCTAGTTTACAACACAGCACAGGGGATCTATTAAAAGGCACTTCAGGAATTTGAGATGGGATGATGATAAAGGGGGTGATAAAAAAAGGCAAAGAGGAACTTGGAATCAGTCTGGTGGAGCTCTTCTTATTCAGTACTTTGGTCTGGATATTTTTGAATCTGATTTTTATAGAATTCTGTTACTTTTAGCTAAGAGTATTTTTGATTTGGATGATAGTTTCTGAATTTAAAGGTGTAACATTTCTTTTTATTATCATAGATATGGTTATGGGCCTGTTAGCTGTGTGTTAGAGCAGACCAGAAGGGGCTAGAATGTGTAAGTAGACTTACTCTTGGGGTGTACAGGTGCTCATAGGAGAGAGGTAATGGGAGGAAGTTAAACCCTTATAGATGGTGTATTAATTTCCTAAGGTTGTTGTCACAAAGTATTATAAGATGATGGCTTAACACAACAGGTATTTATTTTCTCACAGTTCTGGAGGCTATTAGTCCAAAATCAAGGTGTCAGCAGAACCATGCTTATGCTTAAGGGTCCAGGGAAGAACACTTCTTTGCTTCTTTCTGGCTTCTGGTGTTCTCTGGCATTCCTTGGCCCATAGACGCATCACTCCAGTGTCTGCCTGTCTTCCTCTCCCCTGTATATTTGTGTCTCTGTGTTCAAATTTTCTTCTTACAAGAGCACCAATCATATTAAATTCAGGGCCCACCCGAACCCAGTGTGATCTCTTCTTAACTTGAATACATCTGCAAAAGACCCTATTTCCAAAAATAAGGATGCATTCACAGGTTGTGGGTCTACATGAGTTTTGGGGAGTTACTGTTTAACCCAGTGCAGATGGTATCCAGAGAGTAAGCAGCAAGTGGCTCTGCATACAATCAGCATGAAGGAAGACCCACTGGAGTGCATGGGGGTTCTGACCAGCGAGCAAAGCATGACAGAAGACACTCTAGGAGCAGGTTGTGATTTGCGATTCAGGTAGGTCATCGCCATTTGATCAGTTTAAGCTATGTAAGCAGGTAAGAGAGCTCTTACCTCAGACTGGTCTCTGCTTTCTGTGGGACCCTGGCAAGAGCAAGGTAAAATCTCTGAGACACCAGGCAAATGGTCAGTTTGCCAAGAAAGAGAGCAAGCCAGGTACTCAGGATTTGAATTATAATAAGCCTTGGTCTCAAGAATAAAGAAAAGCTCAGATAGGGGAGTGGGGCTAACTAGGTCAGGACCAGGGCAACTGTGACTTACTGCTGAGTCCTGGAGAGCTGGCTGAAGCATCTAAAACTTGGGATGGGCCTGTAGTCCAGGCAGCACTGAACCTTCTTGGGGTTCTGTTGGCCATGGATGAGGGATGGTAAGGAGAAATGAATTAGAGACTTCATCATTATAATTCAGAAACAAACTTTGTCATTTTCCTGCATTGGCGAGTATTAATGTGCCCTAGCAAAGTATAAATAGGAGTGGGCTCTCTGGGTAGTATTGGGTGCTTTAGATAAAGGAGAATGAAAAATTTAATATTATTAAATGTCATTTGTAAAATGAAAGCGCTTCCCTTTCTAGGAGATATTTTGTAGGTAAGCCTGTTGGCTTTCATCACAGAGGCTGAGTTAGAAGTTGAGCTGTTTTGACGTTATACCTTTTCTTTTTAAATTTATTGCTTGATAAGGCTTCTTTGGGACTTTGATTATTTCTTTAACATAAAATTTATACCTGTCTGTTTTTCCCCCTCACCTTTAAGCTGGACTGATTTCTGGTAAGAATTATGTCCTAGACAGTTCATAAGAGCAGAGAACACCAATGCTGGTGCTGGTCGATGGTTTCTCCACCTACCTGCCTCCACCCTTCTAGCCTCGTTCAAGTACTGTTAGCTTTTTTTTTTTTTCATGCTTGCCCTTGTCCCCCTGGACCTATGTTATGTTTCTAACCCAGGGTCTTTATTCAAATAATTTTGTCTTTTATTAGTTTTGTGGACCCTCTGAAGTTTGCCATATCAGACTAGGTTCTTTAGTTCTCAAAGTTACCATGAACAATTCTGTGCTGAATGTTACTGTTGAAAAATTTTTGTATGCCAAATTATTTGCTTAGGATAAATTGCTAGAAGTTAAACTGCTGGATCAAGGATATGTAATTTTAAATGCTTTTTATACATATTTCCAAATTACTCTTCAGAAAACTTTATATTCTCTAGTCGTATATATAGGTACTCTTGTCCTTCAACTCTTACTAGTACTAAGTGACGTTTTTAAGTTTTGTCGGTTTGATAGACAACAGATGGTATCTTATTTTTGTTTAAGTTAATTACTTTTTTATTACTAGATTAGTTGAACATATTGTCATGTTTATTGGCCATTGAAAAATTCTTGTTTTGAGAATTACCTGTGAATATTCTTTGCCAGTTTTCTTTTGGAATGTATGCTTTTTATCCTATTTATTAAACAAATATTAATTGAGCTCCTTTTGTATACTAAGGCTAGACACTGTTGTAGGTGAACAGCACAGACAAAATTCTTGTGATTAAGGAGCTTATATTCTAGTGTAATGAGGCAGAAAATAAATAAATATGTAATATGACAAGTGGGAATAAAGACTGTTAAGAAAGGTAGGCATGATGTAAAGAAAGGTAGAGAATGATAGGATTGGGAAGATGCTATTTATAAAGGTGATCAGGGGAGGCCTCATTGGTACTACTGGTATGTAAGTGGAGACCCGAAGACTATTAAGGCACAAGCTCTAATAGTATTTGGGGAACGCATTGTAGGCAAAGGCCCTAAGGCAAGGACTGTGTCTGACATGTGACCATAATTTGGTGAGTGAAAGGGAGAGTTAGATGTGTTTGAGAGGTAGCAAAGTGTGGGGTGGATGTGAGGATACAGACCTTGTAGGGCCTTAGAGTAAGAGTAAGGAATTGGATTTTATTCTGAGTGAGATGGAGAGCCACTGGAGAGTTTTGAGTAGAGAAGCAACATGATCTGACCCAATGTTTTAAAAGAACATTGGTGGTGGTGTCCCAGACTGTGGGGAACAGTGGTGGAATCTGGAAGACCAGTTAGGAGCCCCTTGCAATATACTGGATAAGAGATGCCAGTGGTGTGGAGGTAGTGACAGGTGATTCCGGATTTGTTTTGAACATAGAACTGATGGATTTTGCTGATGGATTGGACGTAAAGATGACTCCAAGGTTTTTAGCCTAAGCAACTGGTAATGCAGTTGCCATTTGCTGAAATGGGGGAAAATTGGGAAGAACAGGTTTGGTGGTGGTGAAATCTTAATGATTTGTGAGAGCTTTTTATGTCGTTAGAGTGTATTACTCTTTTGTCATTTATATAGAACCGCCCCCCTCCCCCGCAACCTGTTAATTAACTTTGTTAGTGGTGTTTTGCTGTACAGAAATGCCAGCTTTTTATTTTGTCATTTGTTAGACTTTATAGTCTTTGGTTTTGCTGTCATGTCTAGAAAGGTTCTAAAAATAGTCACCCATGCTTTCTTTAAGTACTCTTACATTTTGTATTTGCATTTAAATCTTTAATCTTGATGGAATTAATTTTGATGTAGACTGTGAATTACAGTTCAATCTTCATTTTTCTCAAATACTTAACCTGCTTTCCTGGCATCATTAAGCAATTTGTTCTCTGCTAAGAGAAATGATTGTATCATTTCCTCTGTATTGGGAAAGAGGGGTGTGTGGCAGGTTGTGTAGAGATATTCTATCACGTGTTAGTGTTTAGCAAGCCTCTGGTCTTATTTTTGGTTGATGACTTGGTGACTTATTTCTGAGCATACCAAAGTTATCAACATTTGTCTCCTGAGTGTCTTCTCTTCCCCAAAGAGGTACTAGCCTTAGAAGGTGGCTTTTATCAGTTTCTCTCAATGACTATGAATTCTGCCTTGCAGATGATATGTGACCTGTTTTAACCACAGCCTATGTCCTGCTACCAAATGTACTTTTCTATCTCATGTTATCAACTGATAATTGTTCCAAGATTATAAACTAAAGTTTGCTTTAGCAATACAAAATTGACTACAATGCGTACTGCAGATTCTGAAGTCCTATAACTTTTATGTTTTCCACTTTTATAGTCTCTATTCTAGTCCTTCTCTGATATGTGTATAATTTAGAGGTGACCATAGTATTTAATTTACTGGATTTTTTTCTTCAAAATAAGAAATGAATTTCTTATGTTATTAATAATGTTTATCAAATTTTATAGTTGGGTGAAGTTTTCAAGCTTGAAGTAAACCTCCAGCATGTTGTTACCTTCGAAATTTGTGTCAAGGTTGATTGAACCTAAATTTTTAAGGGTTTCTCTGTTTTTTTTTTTTTGTAGAGAGGGAAATATGAAGTTCCTAAGTGGCTCTCTCCCAGTAGCATTCTGCTTCTTCAACAAATGCTACAGGTAAACTTCGTTATTTAGTATTTTTAAATACTAGAAGTCTGTTGTATTATTTGATCCAACTTTATGATGACTGTGGTGCTACTGCATTTGGAGGACAACCCCATCTATCTATTAGCTTTAAAAAATTCCATTCATTATGTCTACCATGCAAACATCCTCTACTAGATGCTTTCTTAATTCTGTTGTAAATGCATTTTCTTTTAGATCTCTATGTGTGTCTTTGCTGGTGTATTTTTTCCTCTTTTTTCTTGAACATTGTTATCTCTAACCAGCTCTTGCTTCACTATCTTCTCTTTTCTTGCTCCCATTCTTGTACGTTAGATACGTAGTAGATATTGAATAAATGCTTCAATGAGCTAATGTACAATTGGGTGGGTCCCCATGACCTCATGTAGTGGTTCTCACACTTTAGCATGCATTGCAGTTGCCAGAGGGTTTGTTAAAATACAGATCTCTGGATGCCACCCTGAGGGTGTCTGATTTAGAAGATCAGAGGCAAGACTAAGAATTTGCATTTCTAAGAAGCTCCCAGATGGCACTGATGTTGCTGGGACACACTTTGAGAACCAGTGACTTAGTGGAATGGCCTCTGAGAGTGAAAAACAGGAATGCTCAGGTCTAGGTATCCACCCTACCAATCAACGTGCATGTCACTTACCCTAGTTCTGATCTGTAAAATGGGGATTCTGGGCCAGGCCTCACTGCTATGTAGTGTTATGAGGATAAAATGAGATTACTGGGAAACACTTTGAAAATATAAGTACCTTACAAATGCAATTTTTTTCATTATTATATATTCAAAATATCTCCCAGATTTTCCATCTATTAAACCATTTCCACTTTTTATTCAAAATTTACCTCAAGCTCATCCTCTTTGATAATCTCTATAATGAGATTGAAAACACCTCATCCTTTCGTCTAAACTCCAAAAAACTTAATCTTCATTGATTAATTTTCCTCTCCCCACATTTGAATATACAAATGGAAAAGAAAGGTGTGCTTTTCAACTTGTTTTGTGTGATTGTAAGCTCATCGGGAGGTAGAGATTGCATATTCAGTATGAATGCCCTGCATTGTGGCTGCTTGAATATTAAATTGGCGAATATTTCCTGTGAATAGGTTTTCCAGCAAAAGACTATTACATCATACAATAGATTGAGTGAACTTCATGAATAATGTCCATACCAATGAAGTTCATGTTTGTTAAACATTTATCTTCTAAGCTTGTGTTGGTTGCTATAGTTTTCTTGCCTCTATTGCCTTTTTAAAAGGAATTTATTCCAAGGCCATTTTAAGGTCTCTGACAGCATTTTTGTGTTGATAAAGTTTACATCTGTTCTGATGAATTTTGAGTTCTCAGGAGGAAAGGAGTTCTGTGTTCTTTATTTGGAATGTTAATCTCCAGCTGCTTCTCAACGGCCACTAGGTGGACCCAAAGAAACGGATTTCTGTGAAAAATCTATTGAGCCATCCCTGGATCATGCAAGATTACAACTGTCCTGTTGAATGGCAAAGCAAGAATCCTGTAAGTAAAATGAAACCAGATAGGAATTTAAAGGGAAAAAAAAAAAGAAAGTGATCTTTGCGTGAATTCCGAACCTACAGTGTTACAGTCTAAATATAAAAGAAAATGTACTTTATAGACTTACTTGTCAGATTGGTGTTTGAGTGACTTGTAACCTAATCATATATTTGCTTCTTTTCT
>NW_006435793.1:5176457-5192544 GCF_000325575.1 Pteropus alecto | reverse complement strand
TAGGACATTTAAACAATTTATGGATATTTTTAAAAGTTCCCAGGTGTTTCTCATGTGTAGTCAGGATTGTGAACAGTGCTCAGGGAATCATGGACAAGTTACTTAACTTTGCCAGATCTATTCACCTGTAAAAAAGTAGCTTAAACGAGTTCTTTCTATTTTCCAGAGTAGTTATGAGATTATAGTGGTTCTCAAACTTTCAAGTCTGAGGACCCCTTTATGCTCTTAATATTTGTTGGTTGATTTATTTAAAAATAACAGTAATAAATCTATTACATTTAGTCACAAATACATGTTTTTATGAAGAGCAACTATTAAAATATAAATTTAATGAGAATAGTAACATCGTGTTACATCTTTGCAAATTTCTTTAAAGTCCAACTTAATAGAAGACACTTGGATCTGATCTGCATTCAGTCTATTTTGATATACTGTTTAGATTGAATCATATGAAGAAAATGTAGCCTTACACAGATATGTAGTTAGAAAAGTTTTAATGCATTAAAGGAGAATTTTAATAGTCTTTTCAGATCATTGGGAATGTTCTCTGATAATCTACTAAAACTTGTTCAGTAAACTGGGGTTTGTGCATAGATCAACAGAATAGCTTGGAGAGATGTGCCTCACACATGCCACAGTTTAGACTTGATAGAGCTGTGGGTATTTGCTTTCTGGAATAAGCTCACCAATAAATATAAATATTCTCCCAATGGCCTACTGGTCTTGGGAAAATAGAATATGCTCCTTTGAGCCTCTTCTCACTAGTCTGCCCACTGTATGGCCATGCAGTTTGAGCTGAAATCCTTCCAGATTCTCCTATGACTGTCAGCTCGTAAAATTTCTTTTCTTCATATTCCCTTTGGCCCTCCATGACATCTTTAGTATCTACCTAAGAGCTATCAACACCGAGAGCCTAAGAACAGCAGAGTGTGCCGGTGTTGAGCAGCACAGCAACAGGGCAAGGGAAGCTGTGAGGTGCCCCTTGTGCAGTGGAGAGAGTGGGTGGTGCAAATGCCTGTATTCAGCCATTGGGGGTCATCATTTCTCCATGTGTGGGAGGGCTTTGCTTGTCTTCTCAGCCATGATCCTAATGGAATAGGACATACTACTGTTTGCAATAGAACAGATGCCAAAATGAAGAGCCTCTGATTTCAGCAATAAAAATTATTTTAAATTGAGCTGCAGTATAAATTAGTTTTGAGTGTTCTAAAAAGGTATGTGATTTTCTTACATTTTAGTATAATAATTGCTATTACTTATTGAATACTTACTATAATAGAATTGTGTACTATTATAGCAAGGACTCTTGGTATGTTATACTACAGTATAATATAGATAGAACCCTGAGGATTGTACCATTAAGAGTCAGGTGCTATTCTATGAGCTTTATGTTTTTAAATCTTTGAATTTATTTAATCCTTATACTAACCCTCTGAAGTAGATACAATTATTGTCCCCGTTTTGCAGATGAAACAACTGAGACACAGAATTATGAAGCAACTTGCCCAAGGCAAACAGCAAGTAAATGTAGAACCAGTATTTGAACCCAGACAGAAGGGCTCCAGTAATGAATCTATAGGCCAACTTGGGGTTTAAATTTAAACTTGGGGTTTATATCCTGTGTAGCTATAGCCTTTGTGATTAGCACTGCTTGTTTGGTCTCTTGGACTAGCCACTGGAGTAGAGTTATGGCGAGGTGGCGTTGTGGTGTGGTAGAAAAAAACCTTGGGCTAGGAATGAAAAATGCCAATCTTGGGCAAATGGCATGAATTTTTCTGAGTCATCATTTTCTCATCTCTATTATTGGTATTCTAATGTCAGTCTCTTATGTTTTGGTATTTACAGAGTACCTTTACTTTTTTCATTCATCTATATTGCCTGCCTTACAGAGCTGTTGTAGGAATCAAATGAGTTATATACAGAAGAGCTATAAGGGATTATTGTTGCTTTTCAAAGTCTTTCCTTTTCTCTCTCAGTATTGTTTCATCAAGAGTGAACTACAGAGGGGAGGGGGGTTGGGGGGACTGGGAGAAAGGGGTGAAAGGTTAAAGAAGTACAAATTAGTAGTCGATAGATGGTCATGGGGATGGGGAGCATGGCATGGGAATGCAGTTAGCAATAATGTAATGGCTAGGTGCAGAGAGCCAGAGGAGAGAAAGAGCAATCAGGGGGCTGGTTTTATAAACTATATAAATAAAATTTTTAAAAATGTAAAAAAAAAAAGTGAATTATAAAAAATAATTCAGATTTACTTGGATACTTAGGATATAGATACTATTTTATAACTCTATGCATGATCTCCTATCATTTTCACACATAGCTCTCGTACCTAAGTATGGTGTCAAATAGAAGTTATATTCAGTTCTATTTCCTGCCCTTTTGAACAGATAATCCAAAATAATTGGCTAGCTTTTGGTATGCATTTTTGTACTTAATTTAACTTGAGTATGTGTGGCTGAGAATTCAGGTACTTAAAGGATTGAGCCTCTTTGGAAAACCCAGCTTGAGGTGAGCTATATTTTTCAGACTTTGGTGTCTTGTCCACTCCACTCTTCGTTCTTTCTAATTAAGAAGCCCATGAAAGAAAATAGCACTTTCTTCCTTTTCCACACACACCTCGTGGTAAAGGTACAGAGCAGGAGGCCGTGGGAAAGAGAAGGTTTTTTAGGGGGTGAGGTGGAGAGGAGTAGCTTAAGATCATGGGGGGAACCCCAGAAATATTTCCCTTCTCACTTGAGCAGTAATGACATCAGCAAGAAATGCCCAACTGGGTGGTAAAGTGTCTAGGCTTCTGAGGAAGAGGCTTTTCTAAAGGGAGAATTTACAATTTGGGGAGCTGCCAAGGTCAAAGCAACAGTGAAAACGTCTTCTTAGCACTTTAAACTTTCATGGTACTATTTCGTATAAATCTTTATGGTCATCACATTCTCTGTAACCCATGAGGAGGTTCTTGTACCAGCCAGTGTTTCAGGTAATCGTCTCTTCTGTTCTTCTGTGTTCATGATGGCAGCATGACTTTCTTTTGAGCCGATTCTTTCAAGTGTGATGTCCAGGACAAGGGAAGGTCATGATATTGTGTTGGGCAAACTGTTCTTGACATATTATGTTTGGTGGTTCTGAACATCTCACCTTGAGGGTTAGAAACAACATAGACTGTGTGATAGAAAGAAAGGGCCTGAATGGTATGGGGAATTAATCATTAAAATGGTGGTTAAAGGAACTGGAAAAGAGAAAACTTGGAGAGGAAAGGTTATCTATAGTAGGAATATTCAAATTTCTGAAATGTTCTTATACCAAAGAAGAATTATGACTGTTAATAAAAATTATAAACCGGTTTTTTGGAGTCTACTCTATTTAGATATTATATTAGGCAGCCGCATATGTTTTATATACATATATATACACATACATATATATACACACACATACATATATATACATACATATACACACACATACACACACACACACACACATACACACACACACATATCTATCTCGCAAGGCAGGTGTCATCTCTATTCTATAGATGATGAAACTGGGGCTCAGAGAGGCATAGTAACATGCTCAAGGTCACACAGTTATTTAGTGATGTCACAATTAAAACTAAAGTTTGTCCAATTCCAAAGCCTGTCATCTATCAGATTGTATTGACTTACAGTAGATGGAGATCAAAGGGAGACAGACCTTAGGAGACAGGAGGGAGAGGCTTATTATCTCAGCCATTCTGGAGAAGGAAGACTTTAAGCAGAAAGTGAAACATCATTTATTGGGGCTATTGTAGAGACTTCTCATATTGGAAAGATGACTTTAAAATTACATTGCTTATGATTCTCTTCCCACGTGATTTTCTGAACTCCTGTTTCAGGTCTAGGCCAGGCCTTTCCTACTTTTTCATTCTCTGTGATCCTTTTTTGGTTCTGAGAACCCATTTCTGGCTTCATCTTTGGTGAGGGCCCATAATGCAGGGATCAGAATACTTGGACAATTTCTATCCATAAGCAAAATAAAGTTTGTATTGAGGCCGTCTCACTTCTTTTTTTAAATTGTCACACAGTTATTTAGTGATGTCACAATTAAAACTAAAGTTTGTCTTTGCTAGTACCTTCAGCATGATGATGATTATGCAGCATCTAGGGCACTATCATAAAGGCTCCTTGGATTGTGCTAAACCCAAACGTAACCTGAGGGACAGTGTGCTACAAGTCTGAGCAACTCTTGTACCAGTCTATTGTACAGTCACTGATTTTAGATGCCCTAGATGACTGCTCTTTGATGAAAATGCCAGTGCAGGTCTTGTGGTAGGGAAGGAGTATATTGTCCCTTGGCTGCTCAACAGAATTTTAACAATTGATCAGATGAAGGTGGGGATGTGAAAGGCTGGGAAAGAGCTCATCTTCTTGAACTGTTTATTGTCATCTGCTTATATCTTTAAAAATTACGGAAAATGTTTATTGTTCCCCAAGAGCTTGATAAACTCATGTTTGTTTTTACATATTGGTGTTTGGTTTTACAAGATAATTATGGTTATTTTAAAATTTCAAAACAAATATTTTGAAATTTTTCTGTTAAAGTTTGTAAAATTTTTTTTGTAGCTTGTTCACCTCGATGAAGATTGTGTAACAGAACTTTCTGTACATCACAGAAACAAGAGGCAAACAATGGAGGATTTAATTTCATTGGTAAGAAATACAGTGTGAATTTGAGAGTAATATCTTTTATTTCATTGTTCTTAATTCTATCAGTACATTAAAAATAGGATAGCATTTTCATGGCTATGATTTTATGGGTGTAAATATTATGTTTATGTATGATTTCCACTCAACTTTTGGATGTCTGCTAAATATCCTTTTTTAAAATGACATTTATTAAAGAGAATTATAATGTAAAAATGAAGAAACAGAACAAACTAGTCCAGAAAATGGACAGTTCTGATTTGGGCTACTTTAAATTTTTTAACATGGAACTATGATTCTGCTATAGAAATAAGAGAAGCACAAAAGAGTTTTTTTCTTACCAAAAAGCAACCCCCAAGCTTATGAACCCAGCACCATGAAATAATTATCGTGATTTCTGGTGTTGGATCATTTTAGCTCTTTCTAATCTCTGGATCACATATATATTTTTTCCTAGAGATAGAGGCACTCAGACTGTCTCTGAGAATATTCTAATGGGCTAGGGTTGCACCCATCTTTTCTCTTGGTTCAGTACTGTGTCTTTTATCATTTATGATTTATATTGTTTTTTGTTTGTTTTGTTTTCTAACTTGCAAGGTAAAGGCCTTAAGCACATTTTATTTTAACTAAGCAAAACTTCACTAAGCCACATTTCTTTTTAGAGGAGAGAGGAATTCTGTAATAAGCAAAGGCTCTGGAATATGTCTGGAAAATAATGATAATTTACTTTTTCAAGGAATAAAAAGGAATAGCAAGAATTGGAAATTACTGTCAAATATGAGAATTTGAAGTTTTTTACAATGAGAATTTGAAGTTTCCATAGAAGCAACTTAAAAGAAATTGTGTGACTTTTTCTTTGGAGTGATTTTAATAGAAGACTGTATTTAAGATACTATATTTAAGACTGTATTTAAGATAAAATTTCTTTTTAAATTTTTAAATTTATCATAGAAATTTTCAAACACCTACAAAAGTGGAGAGAATACTGTAACAACAACGATCTTCCCTGTACTCATCATCCACTTTCAACAGTTATTAACATTTTGTCATTTTATCTATATCCCAACATCCTTCCCCTTTTGTCTTTTTCTGCTGGGTATTTCCAAGCAAATCCCATACATAATGTCATTTTATCCAGAAAAAAAATTGGTATGAGACCCACAAACTTCTAAAATGTGAATCTTAAAAGTAACATACTTGGAATTTAAAGAATCATTGACAGAAGTCTTTGAAATAGTATCCTTTGTGTGATCTCTGCATACAATTTTTAAACTTAGAAATGAAATGGAACTTGGAATTGTTTTCTTCTAACAGAAAACAAAATAGATAATGAAGCATGACAAAGATTGTTTTCTGGTTTTCTGGCGTTATGTCTCTCTAAAGATCTCAGTTATTCTGAAAGCTAGGCATGACCAAGATCAAGAATGCTGTGAGGAAAATAATAGTTTCTTTTCTTTTGTACTCTTTCCTAATTCTTAAATGCCTGTCTCTACTTATTTTCCAGTCTTAGGGATGAGTAGAATACATCTTCTCAACCTCAGCTGAACATTGGAATCACCTGGGAATTTTAAACTAATCCTGATGCCTAGGTCCTACCCCCAGAGATTATAATTTTATTGGTCTGGGCTGTGGTTTAGGCCTCAGTATCTTTAAAAGCTTCCCAAATGATTGCAGTATGCAGCCAGGAGTTGAGAAGTACTACTCTAGCTTTTTGCTATTCAATGTGTGCTCTAGGACCAGCGGCATTAGCCTCACTTGGTGCTTATTAGAAATGCAGAATCTCAGGCCCCACCCCCACTGAATCAGAATCTGTACCTTAATGAAATCCTTAAGGGATTTATGTGTACATTAAAGCTTAAGAAGCATTGGTCTAAGTCCGTGGTTCTCAACTGGGAGTGATTTTGCCCCTCAGGGGACATATTTAGTTGTCACAACTGGGTTTTGAGAATGTGAAAAATCCTGGTCTAGGTAATCTCAGAGAACTCACATTGGTCCAAGGTACTTTCCAGTTTAAAGAGTCTCCGGAAAACCAGGTTTGGAATCAGCTGTGAACTCTTATTTTGCTGGCATCTTGGGAGCTCTGCCTTTACTTTCAGGGTGGTTAGACAGGACAGAGAGATACTAGTTTAGTGAGATCCATGCTAGTATGGTACTGCTGATCTTCATGCAAAGAGAGAGAAACGGTATTATTCCCAAACATTCATTTCATAGAACTCCTACTTTTATTTTGTATACATGAACACTCTTAAACTGCCTTTATATGCAGAAGTCAGAATTTCATTTGCCTCATGATTTTGAGCTATCTCATTGCAGCCTTCTTGAGATTCCCAAAAGTGGTGCTAGAGCTTCCACCTCATTGCTTTCCTTACTGTCCCCTTATTCTACCAGCTGTGAATTGATCTGGATTGTGAGAACAGCCAGTCGTCAATTAGGAGAACTTCACTGAGGGTCACATGTGCATATGAGAACCTATACAGACCAACTTATCTCTTTCCTCCACCCCTGCAATGCCAATACCCATGTATTCTTGTGGCGGGAATGTAAAGATTGAGGGCCTTGGGAGTGAGGTCAGGGGAAGGATAATGGACTACTCCTCAATTTCTCAAGACCTCTCTACCAGTAGCTTACTCTCCTCAGCCCAGGTGCCTGGGTAGTTCTTTAACATTTGGCCTGTCTCAACAATAACTGGGGATTTTAAAATATTTTTAGTTTCTAGAAATCACACCTTATTTATAACAGGTAAACCTAATGCTTTACTTTTAGACATTTGACTTTCAAAAGAGAGACCTGTCTAAAAGGTAAGGGAGACATTGGTTATATTAGACTTGTGGGTCGACATCACCGGAAAGCGTAACAAATGTGTTGATTTATCTGTTATTCAACATAGAAACTCCCCTGTGCATCTTATCATAATGACTGGTATGTAGTAGCTTTGGCAAAAAAAGTTATAAAAATGATGCCTTTTTGTTTAGGGAAAAAGAGCTTTAGAGGATGGTTGTAAAACTCCTAGGCATCCTTAGAAAACTCCATCTAAAACTCTTAGCACTGTCCAGGTGTTGTTTACGATGCCTGGGTTATGCCATTGCTGATAAACAAGTGGCAACTTGTTTCTGTGCCATTGTCTCTAATAATATATGGCATCTTTTTAAAAATGGTGGCTGTCATACATGAGACCATAGATGTGGGAGATGGGACAAAAATCTTTATTGTAGTTTTTGGAAAGTGGAGATTATATCTACATAGTTTTCATATAGTTCACAAGTACTATCTCCATGAAACTTTTTCTGTCCTTCCTTCTTCCTGCTTTGTCTGGATCAAAGGTAATATTCAGTGATAATTTATCACAGTACTTCGTACTTCTCACAGTAGACGGATAGACCTTTTGTATAAATTTAAAAGAATATACTATGATTGTGGCCATCTAAAATATTAACTGATAAAGTTTATTAATAAAAACAGAATTGGTAGTAGATCTCTTTGGATCATGTAGTTTGTGAGGAGATACATAGCATTAAATATTTTTCAGTATTATTAAAATTTAATACTTTTGCAAAGCAGAGAGTCTCGTAGTCTTATGAGTACATTTAGAAACTCAGTTAAACACCATGGATTGAACAGATATGTTTGCATCCAACACTTCATAAAACCTCACTAAAATAACAAGAAAGGGATAAAAAGGCAAAAAATTCACAATAAAGAGAATAAGAGACAAAAGTAATGTCACTAAAATTTTGGAGGTTACGAATGGTGCTGACATAGCATTTTGGAGAGAGCTGAAAGCTAAATGCCTGCAGCAGGAAAGGGCAGGAAGCAAACTGATGAGAGCGCTAGAGCTCCAGAAAGGCTCCGGGATCCGCGGTGCTAGGAACTCTGAAGTCAGGGAAGTGAGCAGGGTGGAAACCAGGAAGATTGGTCGAAAGTCTGTATTAGAAGCAGATAGACCCCAGGTCCCTTTCTCTATCTTGTGCTGCCTCTTCTCCACTCTGGCAGAAGATTGGAGACACTGAACGGGAGGCACTTCTTGTACCAGACAGAGCTCAGGTGGGGGTGATGAGCCATTGTGGAAAAGATGCATGGATACACACAGTCCTCATATTGAACTGTGAACCATTGCCTCTAAACTCCTTTGCTGTTCACCTCTGAAAATGCTGGAACTAGGATTTTATCCTTTTTGCAGTGGAGGGTGGGGGAAATATTGGAAGATTCATCACTAGGGAAAACCCAAAAGAAAAAACCTACTATAGCAATGGGTTGAGAGTTCCGGTTTCCTGTCTGTTCACTTTAGAGAAAAGTTCCCAAGGTGATGAGCAGTCCAGACTATACATAAAGCCTTTAATTAGCTGTGCATTGTAATTCTTCACTTTTAAATAGAGACAGACAGCCAAAGATCACCAGACATTTGAGGAAAGCCTCTAACATGAAAGCCGGAGGTCAAAATAAATGGCATTGGGTTGCGGGGGAGAGGGAAGAAAAAGTAAAGGTATTCAGAAAAAAAAACATAACAGGAAGTGGAAGAAAATGGCTAAGAAACAATAATTAATATTCTCAGAGATAAGAGAAGCTCTTTCTTGAAATAGGAATAAGATGACTAAAAAAGAACATTTCAAAAAATAGTTCTTAAAATTTTAAAATATGACCACAGAAATGAAAAGCTCAGTAGAAATGTTTGGAAGTGAGTTAATGTGAACTCTTTCAAAAGTAGAACCTAAATAAGAACCTTTGTCTTATTTCTAAAGACAAAGAGATGCACAAATAGAAGAGAAAGAATAAGAGAAGTCCAACATACAAATAATGTAAGTTGTAGGAAGATAAAACAGAGAAGAAAGAAGAAAAGAAACCATCAAAGGAATAATACAAGGAGAAATATTCCAGAACTCAGTTTCTAAGATTGAAGGGCCTTAACCAAACTTGGCAAAATGGATGAAAATCCATACAAAGGCCTGTTTTAGTGAAATTTCAGAAAACTGAGGTAAAGGAGAAGATCTGAAAAATTTGTAGAGACAAAAAAAAAAAGATCATACATTAAAGTCTTGATAATCAGAAAGACTGGATTTTTCAATAGCCATACTAGAGGCAAGGAGACCGTAGAACAATGCCTTCAAAACTATGAAAATTATTATCAGCCTAGAACTCTTATTAGCCAAACCAGAATCAAGCATATGGATAGAATACAGTCATTTATCAGACATGCAAGATCTCAGAAATTTAACTCTCATTCATCCATCCTCAGGAAGTTATTGGAGGATGTGTTCCACCAAAACAGGAAAATAAACCATGAAAGAGGACTACTTAGGGTCTAGGGAACTGGGGATACGTTTTAGGGTTAGAGGTGAAGGGAATCCCTACACTGACAGTTAAGTTGCATGATGAGAAAGAAGCCAGTCCAGAGTGGAACATGGAATGCAGGTATCAGGTGGGATGTCTTCAAAGGAGAGACACAGGAGGAGACAGATAACTGATGTGTATGAACATGTTGAGAGGAGGTGAAGAGTGCTGGAGAGTGTGAAGTTGCAGTAGACAAATAACTGCCTCTTTTTTATATTTAACTTCAGGAAAAACAATGTTATAAAAGAAGGAAGTACAAGGATAGCACCCTGTATGGTTTAGCTGCAGGGCTGATATTCCATCAGTGTGGCCATGCTAGTTGTTAAGATACTAATATTTATATACTGACTGGTAAATAACCACTATCCTGAGTGCCCTCCCTGTTGCCCTGTTACTTTCCTTAGGCACCTCCCTCCAGTCCCTTCTTGAACCCATAAATTTAAAGGTTAGTAATCGGCATGACAGGGGTCCCCCAGGATCCTATTCAACTGTTGGACTCTGTTCCGATTGGTTGCTGTCAGAGTACTAATTAAATATTTGAACATTATTTTCACTTGGTTGTGATACCATGTATTTACATAATAATAATAATGTAAATATTGATTTACTACAAATTATGTAAAATTATAGCAGGGGGATGCAGGGAAGAGATGTGTGTGGAGAAGGAGGGAGTTGTAGCGCTAAATTCTTATTTTACACAGGAAATCTATAGTAATATCTGAATCTGGAAAAACAAAGCTGTATAAACAATTTAGAAATATAGAAAAATATCTAAAAATGTTTAAAAGTGGTTCTTTCTGGGAAGTAGAAATTGGGTTTGTGTAGGGGTATGATGTAGAGGATTGCTATTTTTCATTGTATGCCTTGTAAAGCTAGAATTTTAATTCTGAATATTGATCACACTGGGGAAAAATTAATTTAAAATAGAATATTATTTAGTTTTCTAAATAACATAATTTTCTTTTCCTCCAGTGGCAATATGATCACCTCACAGCTACCTATCTTCTGCTTCTAGCCAAGAAGGCTCGGGGAAAGCCAGTTCGTTTAAGGCTTCTTCCTCTTTCCTGTGGACAAGCCGTTGGTACCCCATTCAGAAACATCAAGGTAAATGTTAGCACCTTTTGTGTGAACACCTACTGCTCTTGCCTTGTGCCCATCTTGCCCATGAGTGGGCATACCCCTGGGAAAGTTAACTTTGCTAGTATCAAAGAGTCAGTCAAGACATTTTATGATTTAAATATTTTTGATGAAGAAAACAGGAAATTCTGGGCTTGAAGTCTTAAATTTTGAACGTTAACGTGCATTAAAAAGAAAATCCTTCCCTTTCTTTTCCACAAAAATAATTCCTGATTGTTGTCGAAAAATGTTAAGCTACAGATAAGCTAAAGGAAAATAAACCTACAAACCTATTACCTGTAGATAATGTAGTTTATATTTTACTATGTCTTTCCAATCTTTTTTTAGCATGCTTATTTATATATATGTTAAGTGTTTTTAAAGGACACAGTATTATTGAGTTACAGATAATTTTAAAAATTGTTGAGAGTAAGACCTATGAGTACAGGACATATACTTCATAGGACATGAAATATTTCAATAAATATTTTGATACTCATTTATATTATGGGTTTAGTTTTTTGTTTTGAGCAATAGCAACAGCTTATGCAACTCAAATTTCTTGTGTGTTAGTGGTAACCAGAGTATCTATTTCTATTTTGTCTTCGTTGTCTCATTTTCCTTTGTTGTGGCCATTTAGAATGGCGAAGAAGCTTTGCGTATTTGGAAACACCACGTTTTTCCTAAGTTCTCACATTAAGTCTCCACTTTCTGTGTGATTCTTTGTATCTCCCATAGCTTAACATTCTGCCTTCCAAATACTTTGCCTGATGGATGTGGAACTTTATAATATAATCTTCCGTCAGATTAATTCAGGTTGTAATTTAAATGATTTTAACTCTAGGAAACTGTACTTTTGTTATTCTTGGAGAGAGATAGTTCGCACTCTTCATGGAATCCGGTATAGCCCAAATGATTATGTGGATGAAGTGATTTCTTTTTTTTGGCTTTAGGTCTCAAAGCTCTTGAAAAAATGTTAAAATGCCACCTCTTTCATGATCTTTTGTTGAATTCCCTTTAACGCCACTTTTAGATCTCTCTTTTAGCACTTCCAGTCACGTGCTGCAGATATAGTGGGTCTTATGTCCTTGCCAGACCTAACTTGTCGCCCCTCTTCCCTCCCCAGTTGGTCTTTGACCAAACTAAGAAGTGAAAAGTGTTAGTGCAAGTGGCCTTTTGCGTAGAGAAATCCCTGAAGTGAGATAATCTTATTCCTGGGATGGTTTTCTGGTCTGTTCTAAGAGAGTTTTGTTGGGCTGGTGAATGCCCCATGCCCAGGCAGATCTTTTATCCATGGGCTTTGTGATCAGCCCATTAGCCATCCTGCTCACATTGGCAAACCCTTAAACTCTTAGACTCAAGGACCTTTGCTTCTGATCAAGGTCATTTCAGAAATGCATTAGATTACTGTGTACTTAAAATAACCACTTCATAAAGTATCTGAGTAGAAAAGACCTGGGAATATACTTACTCTTAACTTCCATCTAATGAGCATTTGCCTGAGAATTAATTATTTGGGCATTCATATTATTGAATCAGTTTTTATAGCAGATAGACATTTTAATAACAAGAAATGAAGTAGTAATCAAAATTTGGGTTCTTTTCTGATCTTTATGTAAATCATTGAGACTTGAAGCAAGCCACCTAGTTTCTTTGTACTATTCTGCCCCTTGATCAAGTCACCTTTTTTCTTTGCGGTGCTGAGTATAAGAAAGTAAGTAATCTTGAATGGTTAATCAATAGATGGCACTGTCAGTTAAACAATAATACAGTCTGATTGAAGAATCACAAAGGACCACATTAGCATCCATAGAATTAGCATTTTCAGGCTCCATGCAAGGCTCTTGGGAAACAAATCTCTAAATATAAAGTGTGGTGCTTGCTCCTTAACAGTTAAGGTGAGGCAAGACATACATATAGATAACAGCGCATCATAGTATGATTAGTGCCAGATAAGGGACTAGAGGTATGCTCTAGGGGCTTTAGGGCATGAGACTAATTGCCAGGGGTGACCCAAACTGGACCCATAGTCAAGTTTAGAAAATGGAAAAGAAGGAGCACAGTATTCAGGGCAAGAATAAATGGAATTTGCAAAAGCTCAGGCACCTGAATGTGCTCTATATATTCTTTTGATAGCAACTAGACTTGTTTGGCTAAAACGAAGAGTTCAAGTAGGGGTAAAGTGAGAGATGAAGAAGAGGGATGAGTAAGCTGGAAGGGTAGGTGAGAGTTAGATTGTAGAGAGTCTCCAAGTGCCACGTCAGCGGGGTTAGACTTTATGCTCTGGGTAATGGGAACTATGGATTTTTGAGAAAGACATGATAGGTTACTGACACGACTGTAAATCATCCAGTGGCATATAGAATTCTTCAGTCAGGGATGTGTGTGTGCTTTTACTCTGCTGTAGTACCCATGGCAGCCATCATTCATACAAACCGTACTTTTCCCCAATGAGCCTAGACTGAGCTTTAGTATTTTTCTCAGCCTAGCACTCTATGCAGCTAGATATAGTTGATGGGAATTGGCAGTCCTGGAGAGCTCTGTTATCTCTGGTTGAAAAGGTAGAAAGATTGGTGGCAGATTCCATATTGTCTGTTTGAATAGTTCGGATCTGAGGAGATTTGTCCTTGGATTAGAAAAGTGGGATAAGAAAAGAAAGGATGAGTGTAAGAAATTCAGGTAAAATCGCCTGGCCAGGTTAAATAGATATTGAAGGAAAGGGAAGGAGGGAGAAATAAAAAATTCAATTATACTCCATTGTCTTAGAATTTAGAGTATATTTGGTATGACCTTAGTTTATAGAGAGGAAGAATGAGAAAAATAAATCACTGGAGTTATTAGCACAGAACCTCAAATATCCTGTCCCCAAGATGTCTTTCATAAGGTTAGTTTATTCCTAGTGGAAATAGCTAACTACTCTGTATGTTCTTGCAGCCGAGAAACCTGTATTTTAAAGTTGTTTTCCTTCCATTTTCTACTTCGTTAGAGCTTTTTATTTGTAGATTTGCAAAAGAGTTTTTTGTCTGGCATTATAGCGATTATATATGATAATGATAAGCTAAGTAGTATGCCATAAACATAAGAATGTTCCAAGACATGTTGTTTGAGAGTTAGAGATTCTCCTATCAAACAATCTGAATTAAAAAGTTTGTCTCCTGTTTTCTGTACAGAATGGTGAGCTCCTTCAATATACTCCCTCATTTGTTTCTGCCTCCAAGGCTTTGCCCTGTGCCGGAAAAATACTATTTTAAAAATTGAGTCATGGTGGTGTTGTCTCTAAGTTCTTCTGTTTTCAAATAGCCAAAAAACCTGAGTCTAGAAGATATGACCACAAGCGATGAAAATTATGTGGCTGGATTAATAGACTATGAATGGTGTGACGACAATTCATCAACAGGTGTGGCTACTCCCCAAACACCACAGGTTGGTTAATTTTACTTCTATTTAAAGCAGGATATGCTGTCTCAATTGTAAAAACTCTTCTAACATGAGGTCTAGTATGTGCTTGCAAATTTAATGTGTTCCTAAAACACTGAAAACATTAATGAGAGATTGATTATTGGAATAAGAAGGAAAGGGAAGCCAGTCATTTCCAGCCTGAAGAAAGCCAAGATTCCATTTTGGAACACTTTACTGCTTCTTTTTTCTTTTCTTTTCTTTATGAGGTATAATTTATATGTAGTTAGTTAAATTCACCATTTTAGTGTACAATTCTATGTTTTGACAAATGCATACAGTAGCATAATCAAGCACCACCAAAATCAAGAACAGTTTTTTGCCCCCCTCCAAATTTCCTCATGCCCCTGTGTAGTTACCTCTTCCTTTCCTCCCACTCAGCAGCAACTGATCCGTATTCCTTAGCTTTTGATAATCTTTTTTCCTACTTGGAGTTTGTTAAGCTTCTTGCATGTATAATTGATATTTTTCCTCCACTCTTTCTGAGGGGCCCACACAGAGTGCAGTTTTTACTTTAGCTGTGAAATCCAGCAGCAGGTGTGCATGTTTCTGCTCAAAGACTCATCAGAGACTCAGAATGCACAGTTTTCTTGGGGGCTGGTTACTCAGGCACTCTTTGCCTGTGTGATTAGTCACAATCATAGAAATTCTACACTTCTAGAAGGAAAGCAGATGTTCATAAATCACATTGGTATAGCAGGGTTCAGGGCCCCAGCCATACAAACAGACTTATCAGCATTGGGAACTTTTAAAAAGATGGGTTCCTAGACTCTAGCCAGAACCTGCAATGTTAACTCTTGTGCACAGCAAGGCCCTTATTACATGTTTGCGGGAGTTCTACAGACTATATACTTAGAAGTGGAATGAATATCTTCAACCTTACCAGATAATGCCAGTTTTTTACCAAAATGGTTATATTAATTATACTTTAACCAGCAGAAGAGTGTTCTCATGCTTTGCATACTTACCAATACTTGATATTTTTAGCTATTTAGTATTTTCTAATCTGGGGAGTGTAAAGTGATAGCTCATTGTAGTTTTAATTTGTACTTCTCAGATTACTTAGGTATCCTTTCATGTATTAATTGGCCAGTGGTGTTTACTGGTCTATGAAATGGTTTTTCACATGGTTTGCCTGTTTTTCTATTGGATTGTTTCCTTTTTCTTGTTGTATCGAAGAAGTTCTTAATTTAATCTTAATTCTGATCTTTTGTTGGTTATGTATTACAGATATATTATCTGAGTTTGTCACTTGTCTTTTTAATTTGATGACAGAAATCATTAATTTTAATAAGTTAGAAGTTGTCAGTATTTGCCTTTATGGTTTGTAATTTTTGTGTCTTTTTAAGGCAGTCCTTCCATATCCAAAAGTTATAAATGCGTTCACATATATTGTTTCTAAAAGTTTTAAAGCATTTCCTTTCACATTTAAGTTTTTTAATCTATCAGGAATTAATTCTTCTATGGTATGAGGTAAGGAACCAGTTTTTCCCTCATGTAATCAGTTGTACCAG
>NW_006435793.1:5171062-5176412 GCF_000325575.1 Pteropus alecto | reverse complement strand
ATGACTGTGTCTGTTTTTGGTCTGTATTTTATTTTGTTGATTTATTTGTACCAATACCACACATCTTAACTACTTTAATTTTATAATAATTCTTCTGTCTGGTTGGCCAGTTTCCTCTTAGTTTTCCTTAGAAATGTCTTTGCTATTCTTGTCTCTTCGCATTTTCTTATACATTTTAGAATCATCTTGATAAATTTCACATACTGAAAAATTGAAATTACTTTGAATTTAAGATTCAATTTGGGAAAAATTAAAATTTTAGACCCTTAAATACCCTGTTAATAAACATAGTACACCTCTCTATTTATTAGGTTTTAGTTAATTGCTTTCAAGAAAGTTTTTAAATTTATCCCTAAAGGTCTTACATATCTTCTGTTAGATTTATTTCTAGGTACTTTTATTTTTGATTACTATTGGGAATGATAAATTTTTAAAAATCACATTTTCTAACCAGTACTGGAGTATAGATATGAAATTGATTTTGTGTACTGATCTTATATTTAACAATTTCCTAAACTCTATTTCATTCTTATAATTTGCTTGTATATTCTTCTGAGTGTTCTATGTAGAAAATTATATCTATGAATGGCAGTTATGTTTCTTCTAGTTCTTATGGCTTTAATACCTTTTTCTTTTATACTTCACTTATTAGTCCTAGCTGGATAGCAGACATTCTGTGTTCTTCCCAATTATATATATAAAAAAAGGCTCTGTGGGAATATATTGAAGCTTGGATTAAGGGTTGAGAGTTTGGGTTTTGTTGGATTAAAGCTTTTCTTTTAGATAGGAGTTGTGTTCGCTTCTATCATGCTCCTGGAAGACAACCAATTCAGGACTACTTTAAATTACATTTGAGGCTTGAGATTTCTGGGACAATGAATGTAGTATGAATTAGGGCCGTAAGCCTATGTGAAGATTATCTTGTGGTTGCTTATTGAAGGAGACTGTTTTTTCTCCCTTAGAGCCAAGGCCAAGGCCAAGACAGACACATTTTTTTGTCTGCTCCTTTGCAGGGCAGATTTATATTTAATTTACTTTTTAATTTTAGTTATAGCCCCTCCTGGCTTTTCATGAGAGTTGTGGGTCTAACATAACACCTTGCATAGGTGTAAGGTTTCTATGGCTGTTAAAACCCATGCGGATGTCATTTGAGGTGGTAGGTAGATGGGCAGTCTCATCCTTGGTTTCATTTTCTGGCTTCTTGCTCTTGTTTTTAGTTTGACCTCTGAGGACTTTCCTTACTATTTCTTTTGCAAGCTTAACTATAAATTCAAAAAGATTTAAAAAATATGTTCAATCCAACATGTCCATTAGAGCATTTTAACATGGGTTTTTTTCCCTAATCATTGACTAAACTTTTATTTTTTGGTTCATATTAGAGACAAACCATGGAAATCTAGGGATGGAAAACAATTTTTAGGGGTTTATTTGTGGCCATTATCAATATTGCCTAAGACTTGGGTATGTTTGAGTAAACACTCGACTTGAAACATATTGAAAATTACCTGTCAATAGAACAGACTGAAATGATCTAAATGTACTAAAGAGAACTGAATATCCATTTTCAGATTTCTTAGTATTTCCAATAATATCCTTCTGATAGTATTTCATTTTAATAAAAATGGTACAAGGTAATTTGCAAGTGATTAAGGCATGTTGTAAAGAAATTGACTTTTCTTCTTCTTCAGTGTGCTTTATCCAGTGACTTTTTTTTTCCAGTTTGCCAAGCATTGGACAGAATCAAATGATCTGGAATCTAAATCATTAACTCCAGTATTATGCAGAGCATCTGCCAATAAATTAAAGAACAAAGAGAATGTATATACTCCTAAGCACGCTGTAAAGAATGAAGAATGCTTTGTATTTCCTGAGCCAAAAACTCCAGTTAATAAGAACCAGCACAAAAGAGAAATACTCACTACACCAAATCAATGCACTACACCCTCAAAAGGTATTTGCTGAAACACCTTTAAATTCCATCCTTCTCATCGTGCTAAGTAAATGTATAGCAAGTCAGAAATTACTAGCATTGCTCTCAGGAATTTCTAGAAGCCGAGCTGCGTTCTTATTATGTGTTATTTGCTTTAGTTGAAATGAAAGCATATTAGGCAACTTCTAATTTTTCTCAAATGATAATGAATTTTTCTCTTTTCTACATAATGTAGAGTTGAATCATAGCATCATAGAATATCAAAGCTGAAAGGCAAGTTAGAGCTCATTTAATCCACCTGCCTTTTTCACAGCTGAGGAACTTGAGATTCAGACAAGTGGAGTGATTTGCCCAAGGTCATACATCCAAATTTAGGCTTTACTTGCCCCTTTGCCCCCACTTGTAATGACTAAGGTGAAGTTTCTGCTGAGCCCTTTTTACTCATCTGGATCTCAAGTCTTTGTACCTGATCCTTCTCTGCCTTGTATTACTGCCTACACACCAGCAGACGGGGTAAATCTGCGATGCCCTTCCAGATACCTGTGTCTAGATATTACAATTCTCCCATTTCCCTTGTTCTTGTCTCTTCAGCATAATTATCACCAATTTAAGCTGTTTCCTTTATGACACCTTAGTGTTTTGGTTGTTGGCTTTATCTAGACACATTCTTTTTTGTCAGTACGCCTCTTAAAATAGTGCCTGGAACTTAACCCAGTCTTCTGGCATTGGGTCTCACCAGGATAAGGCAAGTAGTACCATGAGAGTAGAGACTCTGCCATGTTTATTGAAGCATGGCATACTACGTAAGTGGGGCCATATTGGTTGTCGGATACATAATAGGTGCCCAATGCCTGGTATGTAGTGGGTGCCATATCCGTTGAATGAAGGAATGAATAAATTAGAACCTGAAGGGATTTTATTTACTGTGATTAGCCTACATCACTTTTAAAAATGACACCTAAACTTTATTAGCCTTTTTTCCAGTATATGTGACCTACTCATGTGTATGTTAAGATCCTGATGAACCCAAACTCTGAAACAATGCCACGTGAACTGCTACTAAGCCACATCCTACCATTGTGCTTCCAGTCTGCTAATGGGGCTGATAGCCATTTCCAGAGGTCTACTTATATATAAAGATATGAAAAGTTTTATCAGAATATTTGCTGGAAGTCCTGTTAATTACATTCTCCAGTTCATCAACTGAGACAATACTTTCCCCACAATTGTGAGGCTACTTTGGTGTGATGATGTGTATTTGTGTGTGTGTGGCTGCCTATGGTTGTTATGAGGGTTCAGTGAGGTAACATCTGCACATAAGACTTCAATAGTATTTGCTGTTGCATCTTTTCCCAGTGTGTGCATGTGTGTGGGGAGGTATCTTTCTCTTCTGTTTTTTTTCTTACTATAGGTACAACATCTTTTGTGAGCTGTGGTATTGGGCAGGAAGATAAAATAGACCTTTAGCTCACCTTAGCTCATTCGGGGCTTTTTTAAAAACAGCCTTCAATGCCTATAATCCCTTCTATTATTGATATTTTCTACTTTTATGTAATTCTGAAGGTTTTGAAATATGGATAGTTTAGAATTTATAATCTTAAAGTGTCATCAGTTTACATGTCTTGTCTCTGTGAGAAAGAATATGTTGGTCAAAAGCTATTATTGTCTGTTTTTCTTTAAGCATAAGAGCTGCCTATGGGAGCAAGTGTCTGAAGCCCCGATTGATAGCTTCCATTAGCGCTTTGCATTTTACTTTTTCTGTGAGTCGTTTTTGACATAAACATTAATTTCATTTTTCGGAATCCTCTATAATCTAGTCAGTGACAGTTTGTCGAAGGGTAACTATGTGTGGTAGTAGATACTCAGTATATAAAGATGAAAACTGTTTTCATACATGTTGATTGAACTTATTTTCTTGTTCTTATGAAACCAGTGAGAATAGTGCTGAATAGTCATAAACAAAACAAAATCCCTGATCTCTTTTTAAAAACTTGATATCACATTTATTATAAAGTGAATATTGTCTCTAAAGGGTATACAACTTTTATTTATTTTTAAATTAAAAAAAATTTTCAATTATAGTTGACATTCAATATTATAGTAGTTTCAGGTATATAGCATAGTGGTTAGACATTTATATAATTTATGAAGTGCTAACCCCAATAAGTCTAGTACCCGCCTGACACCATACAGTTATTATAATATTATTGACTACATTCCCTATGCTATACTTTACATCTCCTGACTATTTTTATAATTGGCAATTTGTACTTCTTAATCCCTTTTACCTTTTTCACCCAGCACCCTCAATCTCCTTTCCATCTGACGATCATCAATTTGTTCTATGAGATTGTTTCTGTTTCATTTGTTTATTTTGTTTTTTAGATTCCACATATAAGTGAAATCAGATGGTATTTGTCTTTCTTTCTTTGACTTATTTCACTTAGCATAGATACCAGATTTGTTAATGCAAATTTGTTGCAAGCTATCTGGGATACAAATATCCTACTAGAATAAAACAATTCTGGAATAGGGAATATAAAAATAACCAAAGCTCACTCCTCTTTAATAACTTTTATCAGGCATTCACAGTGGATCGTTCTCTTTGCCTAACAGGAGTTGAACAGGGCTATGGATTGAATTAACATTGAATATTATATCAATTAAAGGCATAAGTTGGGTCCTTGTATAAATGCAGATTGACTTTTATTTATAAAAAGGAGAATCCAGTAATTAAAAAATTTGTATTTTTATGATCTATTTCGATATCTCATATGATCATTATAATAAAATCATAAGCATGGCCTCAGTTTTGCAGTGAAAAAAAAAGAAGAGCTACACATGCAAAGCAAAATGATTTTGTTTTTATCATAAATCACCCAGAAACATTTATTTGAAAAATTGAGCCTTAACTTCACGGGCCAAGTGATTATAGTATTTCTGAGTCAATGAATGAGGTGATGTATGCATTGTTGATAGAAATTTTGAAACCATAGCATGTCAACTACATTTGGTTTGTGTGTTTGTTTTTCTAATAGTTAGAAACCAGTGCCTGAAAGAAACCCCAATTAAAATGCCAGTAAATTCAGCGGGAACAGAGAAGCTAATGACAGGTGTCATTAGCCCTGAGAGGCGGTAAGTATTGTTTTTTAGTTTTTTTGATCTTTAGTATATGTAACCGTATTTCTTTTTTTCATATGTGATAAACCTAATTAAAATAAACCATCATGTAGATTCTTTCGGAGACTGTAGGAATGTGTGCGTATGAGGATGGCCTGTTGCCATTACTGGAGCTGTGGCCACTGCCTTTCTCATGGGATGGAATTGTGAACCCAACTCATCAGCAATAGGACTGGCACCTTGACTTAAAACACAGCAGGCCGAAAGGCAGTGGCCCTGGCCCTAGCCACGTAGTTTTTT
>NW_006435793.1:5155180-5171037 GCF_000325575.1 Pteropus alecto | reverse complement strand
TGCCAGGATAGTATCGACATCCACTAACAGATAGCAGTCCCTCAGATGGTAAAGATACTAAAGGGTGAGAAAACTCATGCCTCTTGTATGAATGGTTCTGCAGCAAGGTAACCCTTCATTGTCTTTTATAGCTCTCAGGTTAAGCAGAATCAGTTTTGAGGAATTAGAATGTGAACTAGATATTAGATGATTCTATGGCATTAATATTTTTAATGTCATAATGGTATTGTGGCTTTGTAGGAAAATGTCCTTATTTATTGGTGCTGTTTGCTGAAGTGTTTCAGAGCAAAGTATCATGCTCTCTTCAGATGGGTTACTTTCAGGTGGTTCGGCAAAGATGTACTTATATTTAATGTGTTTATTATCTATATGCATAGAAAAAGCAAATATGTCAAAATATTAACAGTTGTTGAATCAAAAAGGATATATGAATGTTCATCAAAAAGGATATATGAGTGTTCATTGCACTATCTGTTCAACTTTTTTGTATATTTGACATTAAAAAAATGGTAGAGGAAAACGAGTTTTGCCTAGAGGTTTTGGCTGTGGAGGAGGAGCGATGGCTACATTCCAGTGGGAGATGGCTTTTGTGCTCCCTGAGGAGGAGTGAGATGGGCTAGCCCCGGCATCCCTGAATTAGGCACACCTAACAAAGGGGACGAAAGCACAACCTGTGAGAGCCCCAAAGGGCAGGAGGCCCAGCTCTACTCTTTGGTTGTTTCTTTTTTAAGGTGTCGTTCAGTGGAAATGGATCTTAACCAAGCCCATGTAGAGGATACTCCGAAAAGAAAAGGAACCAAAGTGTTTGGGAGCCTTGAAAGGGGGTTGGATAAGGTTATCACTGTGCTTACCAGGAGCAAAAAGAAGGGCTCTGCCAAAGATGGGCCAAGGAGACTAAAGGTAAGTGGACTGGAAATCTTTGGTGTGGATTTCAGAAGGCAGCTGCTACTCAACTGCTTTTTTTTTTTTTTTAAATAAAGTAATGAATGAATGAATGGATTAGTATTTTTTATTTACTTATGTATTCATTTAGTTAATACTTATTTTTTGAGCACCTAAAATATGCATTTTACTATACAGTGAATGGGCTTTGAGAATGCACAGCTGCCCCTTTTAAGGAGCAAGTAACTATAACTCAAATATTCAAGTGTATGTAGAGAGAACTCACAGAGGCAGCATGGAGGTTGGGAGGCATGGACCTCTATGAGAAACCGCCTTAAGGATACTTTAAGGATGGAGACTTGAGCTCAGTTGTCATATCTCTGGCACATAGAAGAGTCTCTGACACATAGAAGAGTCTCTGACACATGGATACTCTTGTAGGCCCTTACAAAATATTTGAGTGCATGGCAGGGAGTTTGAACTTTGAGTGTGGTGTGTATGAAGAAAATAGTGAGCAACAGGTTGGAAATATAGCCTTGCTAAGAGGTTCGGGCCTTATTCGATGGACTTATTTATCATGCTTTAAAAGGTCGACTATGTCAGTGGTGTGGACAGTATTTTTAGTAGGAAAAGAAAAGAAAAATATTATTAGTAGGTATAAGATGCTTCTTACTCTCCTGGATTTTCTCTGAGCATTCATTCAAACATCTAATGGATGACATTTTTGTTTGGGGAGGTAAGAAGTAAAGGGATGACTAAGACACAACCTATGTCCTTGAGGAACTCATAGAGTGACAGTGAAAAAAGGCAAGGATGTTGTTGGTCAGACACACAGGGCTCAGCGCTGTAATAAAAACATCTTCAGTGGACAGGAGGGGTGGGCCCAGAGGAGCAGGGAGAAGATAGTAGTGTTCCCTGTGATTTGGGGACTGGGTCTGTGTTTAGTTTTTGCACTGAGTCTCATTTTGAACAAATCTGGGTAGGTTTGAGGGAAGAATGTTCTGAGATCCCATTTATTTTTTAAAGTGGAAGAAGGACTTACCCATTAGGATGTGGTACTTTGTTGAACTTATTATATTCAGTGTATTCACTGAAAAGTTTTATGTTCCACATGGCTGTTTATTAGGCATGTTTTATCCTTTTATTCTTAGGTTTTTCTGGTTGGAGACAGTTGTAAAGTATTCTAAAGCTTCACATTGGGATTAAGTGCCATTTCTCTGAAAAACAGTAAATAAAGAAAATTAAGGAAACTTGTCCAATTATATATATTATCGAGAAGCTAAGCAGTTACCAAATACTAATGCATAAAGTAGGATTAATTATTTTACAAAAGGATTCACTTAAATTGTGATTCGAAAGTGCTGAGTTTATTATTACCTTGACAAAGCCAGTCTCGTTTGGTGAAAGAGCCCTGGATTGGGACCCAGGAGACAGAGTCCCATCATAGCTGTGCCACTTGTTCCTCTTATAACTTGAAGCTGAGGTCCTCAAACTCTAGTCATTTAATACTCACCTTCATATCAATATGTCATCTACACTATTATTTATCTGGTATTGTTTTGTATTGACTCTTATCTTAAAAAAAAAACAACAGATTTATAGAGGTATAATTGACATAAACTGCAGATATTAAAAATATGCAATTAACATACTTTTAGCGTTATATGTGCACCTGTGAAACCATCAGCACAATCAAGATGACTAACTTTAAAAAAAACTTACATTTATTTAAAAGGAAACTAAATATTATTAGTTTTTGCTAATTATAGTTTTCTAAGTCATATTGGAACAAATACATAAATATTAAAATAAAATATTTATTCACATACCACCCAGAGTTATCTTGTATGTTTCCAGTGGCAGTTTATATCACATTTTGGGAAACCCTACATTAAGAAATGTATATCTTTCCTTTGGGCCATAGATTCTTAATTTGAAAAGTAAGGTAGTTGGGTGTTTTCCAAGCTCAGCATTTTGTTGTTTATAAAAACTCAAATCTGAAAGACATAGAAAGTGTGATTTTGTTTGAGTGAAGTACTACTAGGAAGATTGAGATTTCTGTCTCTAGGACCTATTGAAACAGTAGTTTGACACACAGTAAGTAGCTTGGCACATAGTAAGCCTTCAGTAACTAGGTGGACGAATAGATGGCTAGATACCAATTAGGAATTAAATTATCTGAGAACTGTGCTTTCAGTGAATGAGAAAAAAAGCTTGATGCTACTTTTTAAAAAAGAATACTTGCTATGTTCATTCTTACATAGAATTGTCATGTAATCAGCTCCTGGGATTCTGTAATATTTAAATAATCAAAAAAGAATTAAGGAAACATATCCAACTATATATATGCAAACGAAGTATTCTAGGGCATTTGTTTCATGTTCCCACAGCTTACATTTCAGGACTGTTAATGTCTCTCATAGTGTAGGAAGGGAGAAATGGGTAAAGCTCAAATAGACATTATTTAATATTTATTTCTTTAAAAAGATTCGTAAGAGGAAGATGAAAGTATTAAAAAGATGCTATATAGATATAGTTAGTAATAAATATGATTTCTTCAGGCTTTTCTTGTGCCATCTTAATCCAACTTACCTTGAAGAGTTGGTGTAAATTTCTTTGTAATATTTTCTTTGAAATATTTCCCTTCAAAATGGTACTATATTGAGGAGTTTTGCATCTCTATATAAGGGACGATGGCCTTTGTGTTGATGTAAAGATTTACTTCTCACCCTTTATTTTTCTTTTTTAAGCTTCACTATAATGTGACTACAACCAGATTAGTGAATCCAGATCAACTCTTGAATGAAATAATGTCTATTCTTCCAGAGAAGCACGTTGACTTTGTACAAAAGGGGTAAGAAAGAACCATAGTGATATGCTGTTGCATTTATTACTTGAGATATTAGTTTTGAGCTCTGAGAAAACATGAGTTGAGTCCTCTCTTGCCTTAAAAAATAATGTTTCTCCCACCTCATTCCAAAAAGCTTTTGTGATTGTGTCATTGTTCATAATTTAGTCTCTTTTATTTTATATGAGCTATAGAAATTTTTTAAGTGCCCATATTGTCACCACTTTGCAAGTTAGACTTTTCAAAACAGGAAAATCTGAACTTCTTCCAGTATTCTTTTTTTTTTTTTAAGAGAATTTTTATAAGAGTTTATTGGAGTCAAACTCATGACGTATGCCAGGGAGCAAGATCTCAAATGCTCCTCTTCCAGTATCTTTTACATCCTCTATCTTCCTATGATGTTCTGCTTTACAATAGTATGTATAAATGATAACCTAAATTTATGTGATGCCTCTAACAAATCTTGGATTTATATAGACTCCTTCTCTTTATGACTTGCTATTTTACAGGACTGGGTTTTCAGTACTTTAGCAAGTCATTTTTTTTTGAGTGAATGGCCATCAAAGCCTCCCAGGTAGTGATCTCATGGTCTGAATGTCCAGGCCTCTTCTGGTTACTTAAGAAGTTCATATTTCCAAGCATTTCCACTTAGTTATGTCTCTTTAAAATTTCATTATTAACTCAGCTAAGAAGAGCCAGTAATAGATTTAACAAAAACATTAGAATAGTCAATCTAGAGTTAAGATATTAAGAAACAATCTTTTGCAAAAGTAGTTTTACCTTTCACTCTGTAAGTGTTGGTAGCATTCCTTCCTTATGTGAACTTCGGCTTTCTTCTTTAGGTGTCATTAGAACACATATAACTGAACTCACTCTGATCTGTTCTTCATGCTTGGGGTTTAGCCACAGTTCCAGAACCTCTAGCCAGATCTATATCAGAAAGCTTCCAATTATCTTCTCTTTAGCATATGATCTCTATCAGATCACTAACTGGCTGTTAGCCAATAATTTGTTCTAACTTCCTGATCAACCAGAAGGTCTCTGCCTTGATCCTTTTTTATTTCTTTTTACCCTTTCTGTTTCTACCTTCTTTGTGACAAAGCAGAATAACAAAAGCTAAGTTTTTTAGTGGTAGGACTAATCTCAGTGATATTCCATTATCTTTTTGCTGTCAGGAAGAATTACTTTTTATCTCCCAGATGACTAAATTTCTCTATGCTTTATCTTCCCTTTAGAAACCATAACTACAGAGTACTTCTTTTGGCATTTCTGATATTGACTGCTAATTTTTAAGAGATCAAGCCCCAAAACATAGAACTAAGTTAGTAAGAAAAAGAATAATGTTTTGCGAAACCTCATAGCACATAACAGATGCAGGTAATTTCTCCACACTTCTGTGGAATAATGCCCCTTAATATTTAGGGAACTGAAATTTAAAATCGGTATTCTATTGTTTGTGTTTATTGGAGATCAGTAAGACAAATAAAACTAAAATATAGTATAAAGTAACTTAAAAAATTGATTTATATGAATTCAGTTTATGCACCTTTTCAGGAACATACTTATTACTGAAGATGTAGCCTTCATTTAGTCCGGGCCTTTCCTTTATCAGAGCAGTTAACATGGCCATTCTAATTATATACGCCATACATTTCAACCATGGAAATGTACCATCTCCTTGGGCTTCCTTTTATAACTCTGCTATGAAGTGTTATAACAATCATAACTTATTATTATTGGAAAAACCTCAAAAACACGTGTCCTGACAGGTTGGTGGCTTCAGTTTTATTTATATGAAAGACAGAAGTTTCCGATGAGGTGCATGCAAAAAAATATTCTTAATCTTCACTGAGCTTTCTCTTGTAAACATTGTGGAAGTGGCCTAATGTTCAAGGATTACAATGTTGAAAGAGTTGTATAAAGGATGCCAGAAGATTTCTTGAGTGTGAATGGCATGTATAGCTATGAAAGAAGGGCTTTTCTTTGAAGCAAGGGAGAATTCTGGTAAAGCCTTTTCGTCTTTATTTTTTCTTAAGATCCTAGTTCAGCTTCTTGGAAAACTCTAGTCATACTCCATCACTAAAGCATAGCTAGGTCATTTGGAAACCGTGAGTAGTAATATATTGCTTAATAGAAAATAATGGTTTGTTTTCTCTACCAGCCTCCTAAACGCTTAGAAATCTCTTGTATTACACAGAATATTCATGGTTCTCCTACTAACTGACTCCTTATCTTGTTTTTCACAGCTATACACTGAAGTGTCAAACACAGTCAGATTTTGGCAAAGTGACAATGCAGTTTGAACTAGAAGTATGCCAGCTTCAAAAACCCGATGTGGTGGGTATCAGGAGGCAGCGGCTTAAGGGTGATGCCTGGGTTTACAAGAGATTAGTGGAAGACATCCTATCTAGCTGCAAGGTATAATTGATGGATGGTTTCCATCCTGCTGGATGAGTATGGGTGTGATACAGCCTACCTGGAGACTGGCATGATTGGTTTGATTTTTAAAGTCCATTGGAACTACGAACTCGTTTCTAAAGAACTGTCTTAAGCCAATATCTTTTAGTTTTTAAACAAAAGATATTATTTTGTAGACGAATCTAAGGCCAGCCCATCTGTCATTATCTGTTTCGTCTTTTTTAATCATGTGGCTTTGTGTATTAATAACTGTTGACTTTCCTAGATTCACTTCCATATGTGAATGTAAGCTCTTAACTATGTTTCCTTTTAATGTGTAATTTCTTTCTGAAATAAAACCATTTGAGAATATAGCAGCCTTTTTTCTCTTCTTTGTATTTAATTTTGGTCCAAATAAAACCTCAATTGGCTTCCTGACTATTAAGTAGAGACTATTTGGAGTATGTTTTATCTGTTATCAAATATGCCTTGGGCAGAAAAACAGATAAGAATTCATTTGCATAATTTTTTCCTGTCTCTGATTTAAGTAGGATTTATTGAGATCGTTAACTAAGTCACAGCTGTGGTTACCAGAGTTAAACAACACATTTAATATGTTGAATAAAAGAGTATTGACTTCAGTAAGTGTGTTCGGTCAACAATGATAAGTATCTGAACTATGAACCTCCATGAAATGTTACTTTATGGTAATTTTTTTTAAGTCTCTATGTTGGCCCCAAATTTGTATTTTTATTTCGTTTTATTGGTCTCTAAAGGCCAGCACTCAAGTTAAATTTGTACGGATTTTACCAATTAAACTAGTTGGAGAAAAAATAGCACTATTTCTAGTCAGTAGTCGGGGAGTGTTTTGTCATTTATTCAATAAACATTTACTAAGTGCTTACAAGCATTAGGTCCTGGGGCTGAAGATGATACTGGCAAGTAAACTCACGGAGTGTAGAGCCTATTAGGGGCAGATGCATAAACCAGTGTTTATAACGTAGAAGGGCTGATCACCTTTGCCCAGAGAAGAAAGGGTTGATTTTTGGGGAGGAAACAGTATTTGGTCTTGAAGGATATTTGAGTTCAAAAGAAAGAAGAGGGAGTATGACATTCTTGACAGAATAGTGTGTGTAGAGGCATGAAGTTATAAAACGGCATGATGTGTGTAAGATAGAGGCCGGAGGCAGTGCGAGAGGGAAGTAGCAGATGAGGGTCAGAAGTTTAGCTGAATATAAGTGAAGAAAACTTGAAGGAACTTGAATGCTCCATGAAACTGTTTGGCAAAGGAGAGCTGTCAGGTGTAAATTTTTTTATAACAGCTTTAATGAAATATAATTCCCATACCATAAACTCACCCCTTTAAGTTATAATTCAGTGATTTTTAGTATATTTACAGTTGTGCAACCATCACCACAGTCTAATTTTAGAACATTTTCATCACCTCAAAGAGAAACCATTAGTGGTCACTCCCTATTCCCCCAGCTCACAGTCCCCGGCAATCATTAATCTACTTTCAGTCTCTATGGATTTGACTATTCTGGACATTTCATATAAATGGTATTATACAAAATGTGGCCTTTTGGCTTCAGGTTCTTTGACTTAGCATGTTTTCAAGATTCATTATTTGGCATGTATCAGTACTTTATTCCATTTTATAGCTGAAAAATATTTCATTACGTGGATATTTTATTTATCTGCTTATCAGTTGATAGACATATGGGTTGTTTCTACTTCTTGGCTATTAAGAATAATGCTACTATGAACATTTGTGTGCAAGTTTTTGTGCAGACCTCTGTTTTCAGTTCTTTTGTATATATACCTAGGAGTAGAATTGCTAAATCATTTAACATTTTGATGAACTGCCAAACTGCTTACCATTTTATTCAACCAACCAGCAGTCAGGGTTCTAATTTTTCCACATTCTCTTTAACATTTGTTATTATCTTTTTTTTTTTTTTCGCCATCTTGTTGGGTATGAAGTAGTATCTTGTGCTTTTGGTTTGCTTTTCCATAATGACAAATAATGTTGAGCAATTTTCAATGTGCTTATTAGCCATTTGTACATCTTTTTTGGAGAAATAGCTATTCAGATCCTTTGCTCTTGTTTGAATTATTAGTCTTTTTGTTGAATTGTAAGAATTTTGTAGTTCTGGATATAAGTCCCTTATCAAATATATGATTTGCAAATATTTTCTCATTCTATGGGTTGACTTTTTACTTTTTTGATAGTATCTTTTGAACAAAAGTTTTTAATCTTCTAAAGTTCAATATATCTGTTTTTATAAACATAAGAGAAGAATCACTCTTCTGTTTCTGTGGCAGACAGCATGGTCTAGAACAGTGATTCTCAAAAACCTGACCATGAACCACAGTAAAAAGTTGAATCATGCTGAACTTAAGTTCACAATAAAGAGCTTTCAGAAAAACTCCAAGGTATCTGACAAGGAAAGGGCACTTAGAAATATAGTGGTTTCTCTGTCTTTGGAGGTGTCAGATGTGTTGGACAGCCATTTATGGGATAGGTCATAGAGGGAATTTAAGTACTGAACTGAACCAATAGTCTTAGAGCTCCTGTCTACCTTAGGATCTGTGATCCAATAACAGTATGGAAAATAATGTTTGGATGTTGGGAGTAGCATGACCCCAGAAGCTTTGGCAGCAGCATTATGGAAGTTGGGAACGATAAAATGGTGAATGAGGAGCAATAAAAGATTGTGTTTGTTGGCTGTGATAGGGAGAAATATATAATCATAGTATGTCAGGTATTGAGCACCCACCATCAGGGGTCAGCAGACTATGGCCATGGGCTTCCCTGCAGCCTTTTTGGTAAAGCTTTATAGGAACACAGCCATGTTCACAGTGCCTCTGACTCCTTTTGTGCTTCAGTGTCAAATTTGAGTAGTTTTGACAGAATGTATGGGCCGCAAAGCATAAAGTATTCACTATCATAAAGTATTCACAGAAAAAGTTTGCTGACCTCTAATTTAGATAAATGTTTTCAAATCACAACATGTATTATACATATTAACTCAATTTAATCTTTAATTCTGTAAGGTAGATGGTATCCTTTTTTTTTTTTACAGAGGAGGTTATAAAACTTATAAGTGCATTGGATTTGAACCAGGCATGACAGGCTGCAAAGTCCATATTCTTTCTTATACTGGAAATAGAGGTAATAACTCTTCTGAGATAGTACCCGATAGGAAAGCATGATCATATATATGATACTTATCAAAAGGTTGTTTTTTTTTTATAGCAATATTACATAAACTGGTTAAGATATAGGAAAACTTCACTAATTCAGAGCAGATTTTATTACAGTGTAATTTACTACAACTGAGTGTGTTATGTGAGTCTTAGTAAAAGTAACAAGTTCAAAACGTCTTCCGCGAATAAAGAGAATACAGTTTACTAAGGAAATAAGAATTGAAAGACTGAGCTTCTGGGTTCCACAGTGGTTTCATACATTTTAAAGAGCTTATTTTTATGATTATGATTATTATGTGATATAGGCCTATAGAATTATACATTTAAAAACCCTTCTCTAAGTTCTGGGGTAGGATCCATTTCCTTGCCTTTTCCAATTTCTAGAGGCTCCTGCATTTCTCAGCACGTGTTCCTCTTCTCCATCTTTAAACAAGGGCAAGTCGAATCCTTCTCACATCACATCACTCTGACTTCATCCACAGTCACATTCCCCTCTAACTCTGGACTCTTCTCCATCCCTCTTCACATATTATGACCCTAATGATTACATTGAGCCCACTCAGATAATGCAGGATTATATTTCTCTTAGGGTCAGCTGTTTGGCAACCTTATTTCTATCTGCAAGCTTAATTCTCCTTTGACAAGTAACATATCGTAATCATAGATCCCAGGAATTAGGATGTGATATCTTTGGGAGAGGGACATTCTTCTGCCTGTTACAGTGGTCAACTGATTTTTGACAAAGATGCCAGGACAATTCCGGGAGGTCTGAGGTAGAGTGGAAAGAATAGTCTTTTCAACAAATAGTGCATAAATAACTGGATAATCACATGCAAAAAGTGAAGTTGGACCCCACCTTAAAGCATAGTGTAAAAGCTAAAATAATAAAAATTCTTTGAAAAAATATAGGAGTAAATATGACCTTGGATTAGGCAATAGTTACTTAGCCCTAGAAACAATAAATACCTTGGAAAAGCCCTAGAAACAATAGATACCTTGGACTTCACCAAAATTAAAATCTTTTGTGCTTCAAAGCATGCCATCAAAAAGGTAAAAAGGCAACTCACAGAATGGGAGAAAATATTTGCTAAACACATATCTGATAAATGACTTGTATCCAAACTAGAAAAGGATTCTTAAAACTCAGCAATAAGGAAATAACACAATTTTGAAAATGTTAAAAGATCTGAACAGACGCTTCACTAAAGATATACAGATGGCAAATAAATGTATAACAAGATGTTTAGCACCATTCATCATTAGAGAATTTCAAATTAATATGAGATACCACTACAAACCTCTTCGAATGGCTAAAGTCCAAGAAACTTATAATACCAAGTACCGACCATGATGTAGAGCAACGGGAGCTCCGTTCAGTTGCTGGTAGAAATGCCAAATGGCACATCCACTTTGGAAGACCGTTTGACAGTTTTTTGTAAAGATAAACATAATATCGCTATATTATTCCTAGGTCTTTACCCAATTTATTTGAAAATAGCTCCACAAAAAAACCCGCATGTGAATGTTTATAGCATCTTATTTATAATTGCCAAAAATTGGAAGCAACAAAAATGTCATTCAATATGTGAATGGATAAACAAACTCTGGTACAGCCATACAATGGAATATTACTTAGCACTAAAATGAAAGGAACTATCAAGCCATGAAAAGGCATGGAGGAACATTAAATGCATATTGCTAAAATAAGCCAGTGTGAAGAGACTACACTACCTGCCTTATGATTGTAATTATATGGAAAAGGCAAAACTATAATGCCCCCTCAATGATTAGCCAGTTGACCCAAGGCCATTTGTTGAATATTTATTCATTCTTGACTTTTAACTTCACTGAGTTCAGTTATTCAGTTATTAAAAAGATCCGTGGCTGCCAGTGGGATGGCAAGGAGTATTGAATAAGTGAAGCACAGGAAATTTTTAGGGTGGTAAAACTATTCTGTATGATACTGTAATAATGATGGCCACATAATGTTATGTATTTGTCAAAACCTATAGAAATCGACGACACAAAGAATAAACTTTAGTTGTCTTAATCTGCTCAGGCTGCTATAGCAAAGTACCATAAGCAGGGGAGGTTAAACAACATAATTTCTCACAGTTCTGGAGGTTGGGAGTTCCAAGATCAAGGAGCTAGCAGATGCCCGCTTCCTGATTCAGAGATTACCATCTTCTCGCTGTGATTTCACATGGTAGAAGGAGCAAGGTTGCTCTCTGGGGTCTTTTGTAAGCGTACTAATCCCATTCATGATGGCTCCATCCTCATGTCCTAATTGCCTCCCAAAGGCCCACCTGTAAATACCATCACATTGGGGATTAGGTTTCAACATATGAATTGGAGGGTGGGGGCAGAAACAAACATTCAGTCTATAGCATTACTGTATGTGAATTAAAAAAAAAAAAGAAGTTGGGATATCCCAGGAAGGAATGTATACTGTGACAAGGGAATTTAATTGTATTACAAATATGTGAAACAACCTCATTGAAAGGAGTGGAGAAATTTCTGGATAAGCCAGAGAAGGAGACTAGAATGATCCATGTGTTGGATTAGAGTAGGAGACATCAGTAAGAACTCATTTTACCTTAATATAGATACAGATGTTTACATATAGAAATATTGATAGGTATGTATCTATGCACGAGTTAGTATTCACACATATAGTTCTTTGTTAACTGAGAAGCCCTAAAAGACACCCCTGTAGCAACAAGCACACCTAGTGCCAGATCTTGGTTTCTAGTACCATCTTCTAATAAAAGGAACCAGGGCTCCTGGGAGAAATGGTTAATTCTAGTGCTGGGGCAGGAAATGTGCAAGCTGAGTCTAGAACATCCTGTAGTGCCAAGAAGTAAGTGCTAACACCACCACCACCACCACCATCCACATTGGTGGGAGTACGTCATTAATTGGAAGAGAACTCAGGGTTGTTAGCAAAGTTTTAAAAATTTAAGATGTTTGAAATGACAGTTATTGTAAAAGCTCTGTTACATTCTAGCAGGGAGACATTGAGCAACTGCTTGGCCTTTGAAAGCTTCAGTTTCTCTGCTATAAAACAATAAATAGTACACTCCTCAGAGAGTGGTTATAAGAATTGTCAGAATATGTGTGCAACTCAGATCACAGGGTCTGCTCAGGGTAAGCCCTAGAAGACAAGCTTCACAGTAGTCTAACTGGTCTCCATGTAGTCATCTTGTCAAAACAAATCTGCTGTGTATGCCCATCCCCAGTCCTTCCACTACCAAACTTAATGCCCCCTAGATGATTAGCCAGTTGATCCAATGCCATTTGTTGAATATTTATTCATTCTTGACTTTTAACTTCACTGAGTTCAGTTATTCAGCATTTATTGAATTTGAACTTTATAGTTGGCACTAGGCGGGATATGGGAAAGAATACATGTATGATACTGCCATCAGGGTGCTAAGGGCCTCAATGAGAGACACACTGGTCAGCACCAAGGTGTATAGAAGATCCTACATGGGGTTAGCTTGGCTGTCTCTTTTCCATGTGATCCTCACTCTAAGCCAACTTTCTATAAGGCACCTATTTCTGATAGCATATGAGAAAAAGGGTCTGGAGTATGACCTCTTATTCCTACTTTGAGGCATTGTAAAAACTTCTGTAAGACCAGCTGTGCATTTTGTATCACTGTCTATGAGACTGCATTTTAGTAGGAAGAGCACTGGATTCTGGGACTCAGGCACTTGGACTCCACACTTGGTCCTGCTGTATGTCCTTGGGCAAATCTCTGCCTATCTCCAGGTTTGTTTCTATAAACAGGACACACATGCAAACACATGCAAACCTTTTTTTAAGATCTCTCCTAGGTGATACCACAAATGACATCAAGGTTTGATGTGTAATTTGGAACGATGGATTAAAGTTTTAGCCAATACGAGTAGCTCCAACATAGCTACAAACACCTCACCATATGGCATAAAGTATACACTCAAAATACAATATTCCTTCCAAAGGACACTCTGGCCTGGACAACAAACTTCCTCTATGTTTAGGTATCCGTTCTGCTGACCTGCTTGGTGTTTTGAATTCCCACTGGCGTATACACTCTGAAAAGCCTCAGACATTTGCTGGATGGAGAGAAATAACTTGCATGGAAAAATATTTCACATTGCCAAGCACAGAGTTATAGAGCAGAAAGATATAATTCCACAGGAGACTTTCAAAGAAATTTGGTGGCTAATGGGAAATTTCTGACATTTGTCTTAAGAGACGTAAACTGTTCAGAAGGCCAGGGCATACACAGAGGTGAGAGTGGTGTACTTTGATATTTTAGCGTCAGAGAAAGAAAAAAAGGTCTTTGAAGAAGTGAGTGTCTCTCAGGATTTTATATTTGTATTTTATTTTTACATTTTAGTGTATATTTAACGTTAAATTTGATTTTGTTTGGGCTGGATATTAGAATTAGGAAACATTGATTCATGGAATTTCAGAGCCAAAAGGGGCCCTTGAGATAAAAGTCTACTGTCCTTCCCCCGCCCCCTGTCCCTGCCATGTCCTTAGCTGAGAGAAGGATCTTTTTTTAGAGGGAGAGATGGAAAGAAATCATAGGGGACAAGTCCAGGGTGACAAGATCCACCATCCATCATGGTTCCTGACTACGAACAGTTGGAGCCTTTCTCTTTACTCTGTGTGTGTGTTTTTTTTAATTAACCTTTTTTCATTTTTCCTACTTTAGAATTTCACATTATAGTCCTTTGTTCATTCTCCTCTTTTCTCTCGATAATGAAAATGGATATATTATGAACTTAAACTCACTTGCCCTGGGTCATTGCCAGTGCTTAATAAAAGTGTATTAGTATTTGTAGTAATGATAATAACCTGCAGATAATGATGTCGCTAAAGACCAAAGGGTCCCCTTGCATGAGAAGCCCCCCTTTCCAGTCGCCTAGCTTTGCTGGATTTAACGGAGACCTTGACTGCTTCAGATAGTCATTGTCCCTTTTAAATTATCAAGGTTTCATGGAGACAAGCATTCTTCACTTAAGGGTTTCCCAGACTGTCTGATGTGCTGGGCTCTGGATAACCTTGTTCCTATGTCATCATATGTCATACTGCCTCTCGGAAATTGTTTCGAGATGTTTGCAAAAATGAACTACTTAAAGGAAAACTAAAAGAAATTCCCTTTGTTCACTTACACACACATACACACACACTTTACTATTGGAAATGGTTATGCTCATAAGTGAGTCAGGGTCATGAGGGGATTTGAAGCCGTGTGATAGAAGAAATGGAGGTGACCAGGCTTTACAGAGACTGAGGAGATAGGACAGACGTCTTAAAAAAATATGGAGATACGTGGAAGAGGCATTTGACTTTTTCTGGTGGGCCCATTGGGTATAAGGAAGACCAAATGTGAGGGTATAATAAGAAGTTGGATTTGGTTCGATATCTGATAGGCCTGGGGAAGGAAAGATGCTTGCCCAGGAAGTGTCCAGTTCACTGTCCCTGGAGTGCTCCAGCAGAAGCAGGAGGGTCCCTCAACAGAGACTTTTTGAGGAGGGCTTATAAGGATTAGGTAATGTTTGAATTGAATCACTCTGAGAGGCAATAATTCTATGAGATTCTTGATATGAGAATCTAGTATTTGTATTTTACCTTGGAGAGCGGGAGCCCCAGGGGTTTTGTGAAAGAAAGTTCAAGTCTAGGATCTGACTTTAGGAAGGAGAAAATGGGCTCAGCATCTCCTCTAGCCCCAGGGTTACATGAGTAGACCTAAACCCAAGGCAAACCTCAGCTAGCCCTGGCCATTGTCAACCATGACTGACTGAAGAATAGGTGAAGGAGCTGAAGAGAGATGGGAGAGGAAACAAGACATCAAAGCCAAGAGAGGAGACCTTTGAGAAAGGGATAGACAGCAGCACTGGATGCTGCAGAGAGGACAGGGAGGTCAAGGAATGAGAAGAGGGTGTTGGCGCTGTCCAGAAGGAACCAGGGGTAGCTTCAGAGTGTGGTGGGGCAGAAGCTTGACTTCAGAAAGACAAAAGAATTGCTCAGAAGTGGAGGCAAGAAGTTTGGACCACATCCTTGTGGCTCCAGCTGCAAGAATGATTGGGTGGAGGCTAGACAGGTAAGACTGATGAAGATGAAGACTGACGGTGGAAGGGAATGAGAATGAAGATGAGGAGAAATTGCTGATGTTGGGTAGGGTTGAGAGAGAGAACTTCGTTATGGTCTTTATGTTTGCAGAGTGTTTCTCAGGTCTGTGATGCTATTTGCTTTTTTAAATAGGACATAGCAGTCTTTGGGTAGCATCTCCTTTTTTTTCCCCCCCAGATCCACAAATAGATTCCATGCAGATGGGACTAGGTTTAAAGTGAAGGTGAGAAATGTATTGTTGTAAAGAGATTATTAGAGTGTGGCTATGGAGGAATCTGCCCAGAGGTAAAGAGTTTCCAAGGGACCATTGATTTGTCTGCTGCTGAATTCGATGACTACATGGTCTCTTCCTGGCCTCTGACACTGTTGACCTCCGTTTGGAACTCTCTCC
>NW_006435793.1:5078259-5155162 GCF_000325575.1 Pteropus alecto | reverse complement strand
CCTGCTCAGTTCCTTTTCAGCCTCTTCCTCTGTCTGCCCCCTCAATGTTAATTCTAGTCTCCTGACTTTGGCCTTCTTCTCTTCCTGCTCTTCACAGTCCTCATCTGACCCATAGTTCACAGTGGCTCCCAAATCTGTCTCTGACCCAGACCTCTCTCCTCAGCTCCAAGCCCCTGTGTCCACCTTTCCGTTGCACAGCTCCATTTAGATGTTCCATAGGCATCTAAAAGACAACATTTCTCGACCCAAAATTATTCTTCCCAACTCTATTTTATTCTATAGTCCCCATCTTTAGGGTGACTGTACACCCCAGATTGCCTGGGATGGTCTCAGTTTAAGCCTATTGTCTCACTATAATTATTAATAATCCTTCCTTTTACTCTAAAAAAAAAGTCCTTGTTTGAATGATGCGTTACATGGTCATTTTCTCCATTTTGGACAATAGCGTGGCCACTCACTTAAATGCCCATGCCAGGACCTTCACATTTACCCTAAACCCTCTCTTGCTTCACTCCCACATTCTATATTGTTCCTCTCACTCAAGTAGATGCTGAGCCCCTGGAGGGCAGGGACAGTGTCTTACTCACTTTATATTTCCAGTGTCAGCCACAGAGTCTGGCCGATATAAGATGCTCAAAAAATGTCAAGTGGAGGACCTGAAGATGGAGTTAAGGGATGGAATTTGAAGCCGTAGAATATTAGGGCTGGAAGGGTGGACCCTTTGGCCTATCTTCTCATTTTATAGATAAAGAAATTGAGGCCCAATGTGGTGAATGAACTTGATCAAAGGCACATGGCCAGTTAGTGGCAGGGTCAGGATTGGATTGCAGATCTGCCAGAATCTGTGTAAGGCTTTTCTAGGTGGTTTAAATCTTCTTCATTAAGGAGAAGGATAGATAGCTCAGCAGTCAGCCTTCATTAGGCTCTTATAGTGTGTGTGTCCTGAGGGTTTTGGGGTGTGGCATGAAGTGAAAGAATAAATATTCTTGTTTCTCATGGGGTTCAAAGACATTGAGCAGACCCTTCCCGGCTTACCTGAGAGGCATTATTACCGGTTTTCTGTTGGAGACATCCTCACCTTCTTAACATTGCCAGTCCAGGTTAAAATACAATCTAATCTGACAGTAACTCAGGTGTTCTTTTTGTTTTCGTTTTTAACCTAAAGATTGGACACTGTGAAGCACATCCTCAGCATGGTGGGAGGCTGTGATATCATTTATTGCTCTGTCTGACACTCGTATTGATGGACGTGGGGATTCTGTCTGACTGCCTGGAGTAGAATCCTTCCCTTCTTCTTTTAGTTTACTTCAGATTCTTCTCTTAGCCCATTCTTAGCTAATACATCACTTCATTTTGAAGAAATCATTCCCTTTTCTAAACTTCATATTCCTCATTTGTAAATGAGCAGGTTAGACTAGATCCTCTCATAGCTGCATTCAGCCCTGAATTCCATTATGTTAAGGCTCCTCCACTCATTGCTTGGAGCAGACTTAGATGTTCATATCTACCGTACATGTAATATATATCATATTATATATACATAATATATACTCATATAATATAATATACATGTATTTTAAACCACCAAAATCTATGTCTCTGCTTTGTTCTTGGCCAGATCGAATATCTCTCCTATTCTTACACTTGATACTTAAATTCATCATTCCTTAAATGTCGAATCCTCTTTCTTTTCTAAACACTCTAATAAGCTTATTATTTCAACCATTTATATTTAACATTAAAGTTTAATCATGAAGTTGTTAACCATAGAAAATTATTAAATAAGTGAGTTTGGAATGAGCATGGAACAGCTGAAAAAAATGAGTGAGTATTTCAGAATGAGCACTTTGGATAAGAAATTTATGCATAGAAAACAATGGAGAATTACAATTAAGAGCTCTGGGGATCTCAAACTGATTTGTCCAGCTATTACATAGTCATTTCAATTTAAATTAAAATTGTAACTATTTTCTAGTCTACTAAAAATATGAGGTGTCACGTTAAGAGTTTTAATGGTGCGTTCTCTCGGGAATGCAAAAAAGGGAGATTGTAGCACATAAATAACTATATAGAGAAGAGTGAATAAATTCTCTGCCAAAACTGGATATGATAAAAACAGAAATGACAGTGGATTATTTTATTCCCTCTAGTGAAGCGCAGCTCACACATTAGAGCAAAGAAACAGTTCACAGGGTGTCTAATTCCATATCACTTTGTCAGAGTTGATGAAAAGAACAACACAAAAAATTTTAACTGATTGATGAACTCAGGCAGAAATGAGGCCACATATTTTGTTCGCAAAGTAAAATATTTTTTTAGCCACAGAAAGTAGGTTGATATTAATATTTGATAGCCCTGATTCAGAGAAAATTGGATTAGTCAAGGTTTTAACCACGGTAGAACATGTTTAAGGCAATCAAACTTCTGGAGGGGAAGAAAAGATTAAGTCAAAAGTAGGAGATAAAGCTTCCTGAAGTAGGCTAAACGTGCGTGTGTGTGCGTGTATGTGTGTGTGTGTGTGTGTGTTCATATGTGGTCATGTGTGGTTGTGCATGCTAGAATGTTGGGTCACAGTGGGCTAGGTCTGATGATGGCATACAAAGATTTGGAATTTTATTGTAATACCAGTAAATTAAGATAAAAGAAGCAGTATCTGGATGTCTGGTGAAAAAAGAGACTAAAAACTAGGGATGAGAGAGTTACAATAATGAACTTTGGTTGAGCTTTCTGGTAGCCAAGGAGAAAAGGAAACTAGTAGGTTTCATAATTCATGTTGTCATATCAATATTTTTCCTATTTGTAAGTTCTTGGAGCAATTTGTTGCGTAGAGCAGTGGTTCTCATACTTGAGTACATGTAAGAATTATCTGGGAAGTTTAGAAAATACTGATGCATGAACCCTGCCTCTAAAGATTCTGTTTAATTTGTCTGGGGTAGGATATATATATTTATATTTTTTAAAACTCCAGATGGATTTGATGCACAGCCAGGCCTGTGGCTCCGTGGTATAGAAACTTATGGAAAATAAGTGAGTAATCATTGTTCTTCAGAAGATGCAAAAACTCTTAATACAAGCAATTATATAAGTTTTTAATACAAGAGGAGTATTGATTTGTAGTTTAGTGAAAGTATTTCTCTAACAATTCTAATTCAGTTTTCCTGCCAAATAAAATTAAAGGACTCTGTACTCTCAGTAATGTATTCCTAAAAGCAGACATTTTGCATACAAATGCTAATTGGGAGCCAATTTTCCATTATTTTAAATTTAAAAAATTCAAAAATTCGTCTATGGTCATGCTACCCTGAACAAGCCCAATCCCATCTGATCTCGGAAGCTAAACAGGGTTAGGCCTGGTTAGTACTTGGATGGGAGATCACCTAGGAAGATAAAGTGCTGTAGGCGTGAAAAAAAAAAAAAATAAGGGATTGTAAACTGACAAGGTCATTGCAATCTGTGAGTCTGTGAGGTAAACCAAGGGTTGCCTCGCTTAAAAAAAAAAATTTCAAAAATTCAATGTGTTACATGTCAACTCTAAATCCTCAACCAAATTTTACTAAAACATGACTAAAATTAAGTGCCTTTATTTAAGTTATGAATTATCATAATAGGATTCAAAAGGCTTACAACAGCCTTCCTATCGTCATTAAATGATAAATAGGATTGTTAACATTTGTTTGTGCATAGTGACAAAGCTTCTTTTAGTGCCAGCCCCATCTGAGACACACCTCCTTTTGGTTGTTTCTTGGTGTGCTTTTCAAAATTTTGCATGTGATTCTGATGGTCTACCAATTGTAGTTGGAATATAATTTGAAGCTTTTCTTCAAAATGATGAATGATGTCACAATGAGTTTTTCTGATAACTTTTTAATAACTTAAACATTTTTTTTTCCTGAATATTGGCTGAAATATTATATTGAAAGATATGTATACTCAGTGAAATTTGGGCGTTCCTATTTGAGGCATTCTATCAAGAAAATGTTAAACACAAAGCCATTCTGTATTTAAAAAGTCCAAGACAGATGACTAGTGTTGAGAATTGAATTAATAAGGATTTCTTTTCTTTTTTTAAACTGCAAGTAACATAACACCCTCCCTCGTTTAAGTGGTATTCATGGCAAGAAATCCAGAGGTGGATGGTACAGAGTTGGCCCAGAAATATAACAATGTAATCAAGGACTAGGATTATTCCCACGTGCTTAATACTTAACTGCACTCATCGTGTTGATAATGTCTCCCCTCATGGTCACAAGATGGCTACAGAAGCTTAGAGTACCACATCTTCCATCAAAATAAGTTCAAAAGAGGTAAGGGAGTATAGTGAGAGAACTCATCCTATTAAGTCTCTCTTTTGTCAGGAGCAAAGTCTTTCTTACAAGCTTTTAAGGAGAATTCTCTTAACATCTCACTAGCAGAAATGGGTTTCATGGTCATCCATAGCTATAAGGGAGGCTGGGAAAGTGGTTATCTTGCATCTACAATCTAATCATGTGAGGAAGATGGGGTTGGAAAAAAGGCCAGTAGGAAGGTCAGTAGAGTCTGGATACTATCATTGATGAGCTGTGTGTCCTTGGGCAGGTCTCTTACCCTCCACACATTAGGATTTTCTGACAGAGCATTTGGCTTGCATTTGAAAGTGTTACTTAAAAAAGTTTGTCTTGATTACAAAGGAAAATCTCTTTGGAAATTTTCAGGTCACCTTGGCATATAAAAATCTAACAAGTTCTGCAGTAAAGAGAAGTGCAGAGAAGAGGTGAACTTTGTCGAATCCAGCATTTCCAAAATATATTTAACCATAGAACCTTTTTTATAAACCAGAAACTTATCAATATGCTGTGCATCCAGTGTTCTATGGAATAGTTCAGGGAACACTGAACTAATAGATTGACATTTCTTGAAAACAGGGTCTTCGTCTTTAAATTTCCCAGAGTTCTCAGTAGAGTTTCCAGATAACTGCTATCAGTCATAGCCTCAATCTCACTTCCACAGGGAGGACATCTCATCCATTAAACTAGGTCAGAGGATACACATATATCCTGCCTAAATGTATCCTATCTTCCTCCTTTATAACACCCCGATTGCAATAAGTTATTGGGTATAATTACATATTGTCTATCCTTCCAGATAGACTGTAAGCTCCCTGAGAACAGGGAGATGTCTTGTTCATTGCTTTATCTCCAGTGCCTACCACAGCGGCTAGCACATAGTAGGTGCACCATACCTATTTTTGAATGAATGAATGCCTCCCACATGGAAGACTATAGAGGCATCTGTGTAATGGACACTTTGTGTTTAGTTTCCCAGCATTAATTCCTCAACCATCTTCTTCTAGGATTGCCCCCTCCACCCTGTTCCATCCATATGGTAGTTCCCACTGGTCCAGGAGTAAGTACCTGGGCCAGTAAACCCCTCCTGAGGCTTTTAAAATTTGAGACAGAAAAAAGGCCAGATTTCTTTCTTTTCAGTGGTTAAAAAACTTAGAAGCAAAGGTCATGAACTGTTGGGCACCATATTTCCTTCTTTATGAACCAGAGAAGTGAAGACTGATTTGGGAATATATATATATATATGTATGTATATATGTCTATCTGTATCTCTATAAGAGAGAGGGGGAGAGAGAGAGAGATACTCAGACTCATAGAAACCCAGCCGGAGAAGGAGATGAAGAGTATGCTGACCAAGGCTGAGTTTTGCACCTATTCCTATTCTTGGGTTTCATAAGATTCTCTTTGACCCTTATTATTATTTCTTCTTTCTTGCTTAAGCTCATTTGAGTTGGTTTTCTGTTTCTTATGAATCCTAACTAATGTAATTTGCTAAATGAATTAATTATTGAGCATGAGTCAGATGGAAAAAGAAAAGGAACATGGGACATTTGGGTTCACAATTATATATAAAAGAGTGAGCAGAGGAACTGAGACGAATTCAGACTTGGGGAACTAGGACACAAGCAGAGCATGCCAGATTCAAATAGAAGGAAACATTCAATCTATTTCTGCACACTGAGGATCAAATGAATTAAGAGGCGTAAATGTGCTTTAAAAACTGAATAGAAGGAACCTTTTCTATAAACCCCAAATACGCATTCTGGTGAAAGAAAAGAGTACAGAAAGCCCAAACCACGGGCATTACCATGAAACCTGATGGCTAACGTTCTGAAGCCATCATTGTCCCTTCTAACACTCAGACCTCTCTGCCTTCCCCGCAAAGAGCACTCAGCTCCACGCTGCCACAGCACCTGGCTCATCTGCACTCTGCAGGTGTGTTCAAAGTCATTCCGTCTCTTGTTCCTTCCCTGCCCTACCTGGAGGAATTCTCAGGCTGTGCAGACTGTGTGAAGGACACCATCAGGGCCACTGTAGGGTGACTCTGGTGACTGAATAATGCATGAAACCAGCAGTGGCCAAGGGGGAGACTCCTTAAGTGGGTGGTGGGTTGAAGACAGGGTCTGGTCTCCATCTGTGGAGACCTGACTTTCCCATCCATGGGGTCTTTCAGATTGATGGCTCAGTCCATGTGGATGAGATACCTTTAGTAGGATTCCTAAAATGTTTCCTAGCTGTGCTAGACACAGTTATGGATTGACAAATTAGACAACAGTGCTTAACAGTTTACAAAGGATGCTCATGTCCCTTTCATGTCATTTGGGCCTCACCCTGGGAGGTAAAAGGGTCAGGAATTGTTATCTATCATCTACTGAAGAAAATTGAGGCCCTAACAAAGGATGACTTGCCCAAAGAAGATCAATCTTCTGGGGTGACTTAAAAAAAATACTCCTAGATTAACTGAACTCATAAGATTTGCTGCTCTTAGGGCAAATTGGAATATCAGAATGATTTCCTTAGAAAAAGTAGTATTCTGATTCCCAAAGCTGTGTTTGAACCAGAATAAACTAGGGAGATTTTAAAAACCAAAGAATGCTGGAGAATCTGATTTCATCGGCCTGGGGCAGGCTTAGGAATCTGTGTCTCAATCTCCCCAGGTGTTTCTGATGGGCAACAAGGTGTGGGAACCACCGGTAGGTTGAGGGGAGGCAGGGTGTGTGGGTCAGGACCCTGCGTTCTAGTCTTGGCTTCACCACTGGTTCTTTGGTGACCTTGGACCTCCCCTTCCCTGTCTGTACAATAAAGGGATTGACTTAGAATAGATGATCTCAAAGGTCTCTTCCAGCCCTTATATTTTACATGCCCTTTTAAAAATTGCCCACGAAGGGCTTGGCTTTGCAGAGTCCTGGCCCCTGGCAGCTCTAGAATAAAGAGGAACTTGATAAACTTGTTGGAGCAGATGTTGTTGGTTATAATCTGTTTTTTCTTCCTCTTGTCTAACAAACTTCTAATTTTATTCAGAGAGCCCTTTCTCCCTGAAATAGCGCTGTGCTTGGGGGAAAAATTGACCATGTTGATTATCTAAGCCAATCAGAATAACTCCATTCCCCAGTGTTTATGGGCATGTGACCTATTCCTGGCCAATGAGGGGAAGTTTGGGAAAGGAGGGCACTTGCAGGTCTCAGAGAGCTTCTGAAAGTGACTTTCTTTCTTTTTTTTTTTTTTTACCAATGGAATATAAACAAGGAAGCAGACACCCTTATTCTCTTAGCAGCCATCTTCCAACTAGCCTTGGGATGAAACTTACTGTTGACTGCAGAGCAGACTAACAGTGGATTAGTCAGGGTGATTATCATTAGCTGCTTAACAAACAAACCCCCACGTCTCAATGCCTTAACGCAACAGAAGCTTATTTATTGATCATATAAACGCTCATCAGGAGTCTGGAAAAGGCCTTTCATGTGATGTTATGGGCTGAATTGTGTCCCTCCAAAATTCATATGTTGAAGCCCTAGCCCCCAGTATCTCAGAAAGTGACTGTATTTGGAGATAGGGCCTTTAGATAGATGATTAAGTTAAAATGAGGCTGTTAAGGTAGGCGCCCCTATCCAGTCTGACTGGTGGCCTTATAAGAAGAGGAAATGTGGATACACAGAGACACCAGGGATGTGAGTGCACAAGGGAAAGCCCATGTAAGCACACAGGCAGAAGGTGGTTATCTGCAAGACAGGTGAGAGGCCTCAGGAGAAATCAGACTTGCTGACACCTTGATCTTGGACTTTTCGGCCTCCAGACTGTGAGAAAATAAATTTCCGTTGTTTAAGCCCCTGAGTTTGTGGTATCTTGTTATGTCAGCCCTCGCAAACTAATACATATGGTAATTTAGGGAATCATGTTCCTTCCTCCAGGAGGTTTTGCCATGTCCTTGGACCTTGGAGTACTCAGATCTGGTTGGCAAATGAGGGATGACACACAATGGAGGATTATGTGTGGAAGCTTTCTGTGTGCCAGGCTTGGAGGTGGTACACACTTGTACCCACATTCTATTGGCTAGAAGTCAGTCACAGAGCCACACCCAATTGCAAATGAGACTGGGAAATGGGCTCTAGCTGTGTGTTCAGGAAAAATGAGAATATGAGTCAGTGATCACCCTGTTTCCACTACAGACAGAAAGGTCTTGGATATGCCATGGCAAGGATAATCCTCTGACATTCTATTGGCTAGAAGTCAGTCACAGAGCCACATCCAACTGCAAATGAGACTGGGAAATGTGCTCTAGCTGTGTGTTCAGGAAAAAAGAGAATATGAGTCAGTGAGCACCCTGTCTCCACTACAGACAGAAAGGTCTTGGATATGCATCGCATATATAAAGATAATCCTCTAAATCAACCAATCCAGGAGCCTGCTCTACCTCTGACGTTGATATGTGAGCCAATCCATTTTCTTATTGTTTAGGCTAGCTTGTACCAATCCTCCTGTTCATCACAGCTGAAAACATCCTAACTGCTGCATGTGCCAATTCCTGTCGTCCTCCTCCCTGCTGGCCAGAGTGGTGTTATGGCCATATTGCAGGACTCTGGGGGTGGAAGGGTAGAGTAGGGGTAGAGATAGGGCTTTCACTTGGGTGCAAAGCAGAAGTCAATATTCAAAGTAAAGTGGTCCTGAGCCTTTCTTTCCCAATGGCATTGTGGGACACATTATGATGAACTAAAACATTCTTAAATCTGATATTACAAAACCAAGTATAGTGGAAATTATGGACAAATTAAAAATTATATTTTCTATACTTTATAATCCATAGATCCCAGTATCTAGCATATCATAATTAATTACCAAATATTTGTAGTATGAACGAACAACAAATGAATGAAGGCTGTCCTTGACTACCTCCAACCTCATTTTCCACCTCATTTTCTATTACTCCCCTTCACGTATCCTCCCCTCCACTGCAGCCAAATGGGCAGGTGCGTCCTGCTGACCAGCGTCTTTTCCTTTGTCTACATTCTTTCCTCTGCCTGGAGAACCTTTCCTCTATGTCCTTCGGTCCAAATCTTGCCTGTCCTCTGCACCCCAGCTCAAGGGCTTTTTCACGACCAGTGCCAAAGCCTCTCAATTAGGCCCCATCTCTCCTTCCTCAGGATGCCGAGGATGCCTTGCCCCTCTCCTATGTCACTTTCCAAATTCTGCTGGGTCTTTGCAGTTCTTTGTTCTTCATGCATGTGTCCTTTTCCTCCAGGGGAATGAACGCTCCCTAAGGGCAAGCACAGCCTGATTTGTGTGTGTGCTACACAGCCTAGGACTTTATTCTATGCAGAGAAAGGCTCAGCGATTGTTTCTTGGAACTGAAAAAAGCAGATGGACTGGAAAACCTTACTTTGCAAGAAATACTCCAACAGCTCCTAGTTGATAAATGCAGTGTTTACCATTTGAGCAGATTTGGAATGTTTTGCTTGCTCTTACTTGTCCTATTAAAATTTTTTTAAAAATTGTGGTAAAATATGCATGACATAAAAATTACCATTTTAACTACTTTTCAGTGTATAATTCAATGGCATTAAGGACGTTCACAATGTTGTACATCCATCACCTCTAATTCCAGAACTTTTCATCCTTCCACACAGAAGCTCTATATATACATTAAACAATAACTCCCCATCTCTCCCTCCCCCCAGCCTCTGGTAGCACGAGGCTACTTCCTGTCTCTGTGGATCCACCTATTCTAAGTATCTCCTACAAATGGAATCATACATTATTTGTCCTTTTGTATCTAGCTTATTTTACTTAGCATAATATCTTCAAGATTTACCCATGTGTCAGCGTTTCCTTCCTTTTTAAAGCTGAATAATATTCCACTACATGTGTACATCACATTTTGTTTAACCGTTCATCCATTGATGGACACTTGGGTTGCTTCCACCTTTTGGCTATTGTGAATAATGCTGCTGTGAATATGGATGTATAAGTATCTGTTGGAGTGCCTGCTTTCAATTCTTTTGGGTATCTGCTTAGGAGTGGAATTGCTAGATCATGTGGTAATTCTACTTTTAACTTTTGGAGGAACTGCCACACTGTTTTCCACAGCAGATCGCCATTTTACATTCCCATCATCCTTTTCTATTTTTAAGCTGGGATTCATCCTCTGCCACAGCTCTCCAGCATCTCCCATTTATCTTCACTCCCCAAACATCGACTCTGTGTACAAAGCGGATGTGCCTGTCTTACTTATTAGAGAAAAAAAAAGTTGCATTAATAGTTAAAAGTGTGGTATTACGGCTGGGTCTGGCAGTAGGTGATTGATGGCCTCCATTACACCCCATTAGATATTTTATTCTTGTTAAATGAAGAGCAGCCAACTTTGTCAAGTATTTTTAGTTCCCTCTGGTCTTATTGGTCCGAGCTATTCTTCAGGATGGTCTGTAAATGGCCACATATGGCTGAGTGTCTGCAGGACGGATGGCCATGCAGCTGGCGTTCATTGGCCACCAATTTACCTCGGCCCCCATCATTGTGAGCCTGACAGCGCCGGGGAGCCTTGTAGATCTAACCAAATATATCTATTTTCTAATTGTCTATTTATCACCTTCTGGGGATTTGTGGGCTTCCTATCTGAAGGCAAAGGGGGGATGGCCTTGAACAATGATCCTTGTCAAGGCTCTCGCTCGCTCTAAATTAGGGCCTAGTTGCTAAATAACTAATTTAGTCCTGCTATCAAGCTGAAAAAGTGGGTATTCAGCGCAAAGTGCCAGCTGGGGAATTGATTATGTCTTCTCTCAGCGAGTGTGATAAACCTGCCGCCAAGCCACTATGGAAGGCTGGGGACAGCTCCCCGGGGGCAGTGGCGTTTCATCACGGAGAATTGGCAGAGGTGCCAGGTCTACTCCCCACATGGCAGCTGAAGTCTGAGGCATTGGTCCTGCCCCGCCATGGCGCCCACAGGGAGTCTGGCCTTTGCGGCACCCTCCTGGTCTGTGGCTTCTGCCTGGAACTGTGGGGATGTTTGCATCTGTCAGAGACAGGATCAGGTTGAGAATCGGGGAGAGGAGAGGAAGGTCAGTCTGACAGCCCCAATTTCCAATTAGAGTGAGATTATTGAAGGTAGCCTAGGCCTGGGGTGGGAGAGATGAGAGGGAATAAATAAATGGAAATAGGAGGTTCTTAGGAAAATGCGTTAATAACAACTACCAGATTTTGAGCAGAGAAGAGGGCTGGGTAGCTGAAAATAGAGAGTTATGGTTTATTGCTTAAGAAATTTAACAGCAACAAAAACAACAGCAGCGATCGATTACTTAGGACTCCCCTCCCCCCGTGCTGTGCCAGGCACTGCACTGTGCCAGGGGTCCTTAGATCCGCTGTCTCCTTGAATCTTCTCAACATCCAGGCAGATCAGGATTTCTACTCCAACTGAGACTTGGAGAAAAAGAATTTCAAAAATGTCAATCCACTTGTCAAAGACTAAACTCTGCCCATAAATATCTCCCCCACCCCAATTTTTTTTACAGTGCCTAGAATGCCTCCATCATTTCTTTATTCAACTGATCTTTATTGAATACTCTCCTGGGTGCTGAGGGCTGGAGCAAGAACTCAGTCAAATCAGGCCCTGCCTTCATGGAGCTAATCTTCTAGTCAGAGAGACAGACCACATTGGTGGTTCTCAACACAATGGGACCCAAAGTCCCCTCTGTCACTCAAATCTTTTGAGTAACTCATTTATCGTTCTGAAATTAAATTCATACATAACACATCCTACTTGTTCAGATAATTTGAACAATCAATGTAGCATTTGCACTGTAATATAATGGAGAAGTAAAAGTAATTTTAATAAAATAATATGTATTTCGATATTCAAATATTTGGTCGTAAGTACACCAGGAAGCATCATGAAACATTCAAATGCTTACGCTTACTTATAATGAATGTTCGAATTTAAGAAAAAAGAGATAATAGCGAACTGAATATGCGTGACATTTTCTCTATCTTTGACAATTTAAAATAAGGGCTAAAAAAAAGATATTGGTAAATATACTTAGAATTGCTTTGAATGTGACAGCTACACATGTAAACTTGCACAAGAGTTGTAATGGTAACTAATATACCAAGAACAGTGTTGCCACTGATGATGTCATTATCTGAAATGAGAAATCTCCCAATCTCTCGGTTTCCATAAGGTTATATTCTTGGAAAAGTCAGTGTGGATTACACCAAGCATACTCTCCTTCGTACTTGTGTATAAGATGAAGTTCAAGTCTAGATTTAGATAACTATAAATGGTTTTTGACCCACATGATGTCTGGTTAAAATTCAGATGTCATAAGGATGCTAGACAACCCAGGCTTTGCCTCCTAATCACTGGGGGTTGGCCTCACTGAGAATCTCTGAACTATATTAAAGACAAAAAAATAATAAGTAGCGATAACTACAATGATCAAAATAAAACTGGGTGATGGGCTAGAGAGTGTGTGAGGAGCTACTTTGGATTGGGAGGTCAGGGTTTCTGGTTTGGGTTAAATGGTACCTCTAAGCCCAGATGCTCCAGGGAGGAAAAGCAGAAGAGACATAAGTATCCCTTGGAAGATTCATTACTCCATGAGAAACAATAAAAAATAAAATAAATTTTAAAAGAGGAGGGCCAGGAAGTCGGCTAGCCTGGAGGCCCAAAAAGCTCTGGTTGGGAGCTGCTCTACCAGTTGCTGGGTGACCTTGGGCAAGCCACTTTTTGGTTCATGAGCCTCAGTTTTCTCGTCTGTCAAATGGAAAGAATGATGACCACATTGCTTACAAGTTAATGAGAAGATCCAAAGTGATGAGAGCAAGTGCTTTATACAGCATAAAATTCTAACAGGCTTGTCTGTAACAGGAGAAATTAGAAACAAACCAGAAGCCTCCAAAAGGGGTTGGTTTAGAAAAAGAATGGCACAATCACTAAGTAGAACATTATGTAATCATTTAAACGATGGGAAATAATAGTTAATGCTACAGAAAGATGTTCAGAGGGCATTAAGTGAGAAAACTAAGTTACAAAATAATATAGAGTATGATCTTATGTTTGCAATTAAGACAGGGAAAGTAAGCAAACAAAAATCCAACCAAGCAACAAAAAAATTGGAAGGATGTATACCAAAATAATAACTGATATTATCCCTAGGAATTAGAGTTGACTGTCATTTTCTTTTTGTTCCTCTGTATAATGAACTGTATCATTTTTGTAATAAAAGAGACAAGACATAAACATGATTTTTAAGGTGTTTGTCACACACTAAGACCCCTGTTTGAATCACTGGTACCGTGTCTGGGTCCGTAGCCAGTTTACTACCTTCTTTCTTGCATTTCGCATGTGCAAAGAGAAGCAGAGTGGCCACTTGCTGTCCAGGGAAAGCTATGCCATCCCAAGAAGCAGCTGGTTCTCTTTTTATATTATGTTCTGTGCCCTTAGAGCTTGAGTCGAGCGGGTCCAGGTACGGGGTTACCACGTACCGGGGTCTGGGCTAGGTACTGTTATTTTAATCCTCATGACAGCCCTATGAAGTAGACATTATTATCCCCATTTTAGAGGTAAGAAAAATAAAGCCCAGAAAGATTAAGTGACTCACTGCTAGCCATATGTCTTCTAAGTGGAAGAATAAGGATTTAAAGCCTAGACGACTAAGTCTAAAGCTAATGCTGAGCCTCTGGGCATAAGTTTGTAACCACTTGGGAGATTATTTATTGGCCAGGTTTTCGTGTTTCTATAAATGAAGCTGGAAAATGCCCAGAGCTTCAGTTTCCTCACAGCTGAACACCCACCTAGCAGCCTGGCTGGGAGACAGCAGGGTAGCAGAGGAGAAGGTAGCTGTCTGTACAGAGGCAGCATATGGTAAGCGTAGCTTCCTTTCTCTGGCTTGGGTCTGGGTCAGGATTACAACCCTGTCACCAGCCTCTGTCTCCCCAAACTGAAAGCCATCATGCTCTTGGGTCAGTCTTGTGGGGACTCCCCTGTGAAGCCCCAGCCTGGGAGGGAGGGTCTTGAACTTAGCCAGACTCCAGCATCCAACTGTTCATCACCAGGTGCTCATCCATTATCTCTCAGAAGAGATTTCCCTTCTATCCAAGTCCTTACTCTCGTGTTATAAGGCTCACTCTCAATCTCTTAATTTTGACTCACAAAACACTATTTGGGGATAACATATTAGCCCCCAATAACTGCAATCAATGCTATGCTTCAAATGCTTATAAAGGTCACTTATTAGAGCAAAAATGGAGACAAAAACACTAAGCACAGACTTAGTCGTTTTTCCTCATAATTGCAAGTGTTGGATGTTGTAAACAAGCTTTTTAAAGATCTCTTAAAAAAAAACAATACACTAAGTGGTTACTTTGAAAAGCTCATGAATAGAGAATGGGTACTTGGGGCTAGGAGTATAATTTCCAGAGACAGCATCATCCCCTGATGCGAAATGTCCTCTATCTTAAATGACTTAGATAGAAGTGAAGACGCTTCACTCTGGAAAACTGTATTAAATGACTTGAGAAGTGGCTCTAGTGGTGACAAAGATGCCAATGTCAAAGATGTATGTAAAGAGAATGAATATAATTGTTTCATGAATAGATGTGAGCATGGAAAGGAAGTGTTATTTCTAAATATCCGTGTAATTTGTATAAGACTATTAATATGTTAACTGATAATTAACACATTAATTAAATTAATATTCAATACATTAATTTCAATTAACATTGACTTATAAGTACTACATTGCTATATTAATATGTTTTATATAAGTTACTTTAAATATATATGAAACTAAACTTTTGAATTTATTGAATAGGTAGACTGTGACTATCTCATCTATATTCCTAAAAGTTTATACATGCAAGTTGGTCAAGTTTTGTTTTGGAACTTTCTATTGGAAAAAGGCAGATCTCTCTGTACTTGGGGTTGTCACATGGCTAGACATGTTTACTGTAGGCCTACTATGTACCAGGCATGGTGTCAGGCACACAGGTAGCTTGAGTAGAGGAGAAACCAGAGTCTTAAATGACCACTTGAGTGATGCGGGTCTGCGTGGGAAAAGATCTAATTGACCCTGTGTCTTTCTGACAGCCAGATTGTTGTGCTCACAGGGAGGTGAGCACTTGCCCAAGTTCACATAGAAAAAACCCAAGTTCTGTGGCAAGGAGAGGAATGACAAGAGATAGCCAGGCAAATCTGGTCTGGTAGTCAAAGACCACCCTTCCCACCTAGCACTATCCCCACCCCTAGGCCTGAACTTGGCCTAAAGAGAAGCAAAGAACAAACACTCCCCATAGGGAACGTTCTGCTGTGGAGAAGATGTATCCGCTTGCTGGGGAAGGCTGGTGGTCAAATGTGGTTGACTTCAGTAAGGTTGACCATTTATTTTTGCTCAATGCTCCCTAAAATAATTTTGAAACTCTACATCCCTTATTGAACATTTTAAAGTTGACTTCTAGAATATCTTAAACAATTTAAATAATTAGAAAGGATGTAATGTCTTGTGTAGTATAAATATAGAAGTTGTAAAATAAAACTCTCACATCACTGTTTTAAATATGTCCAATAAAATACAAATATCATAGCAATTTGACACCCACTGCCATCCCTTTAAAAAATACACGAATGAGGTCTTATTTAACAGTAGGAAATTGCATTTCCAATCCACTTCCCCCACAGAATTTTATTCTAATGTAATGTATTTTTATGCTTGAAAGTCTTTTATTGATTTTTCTATCATACTTCTCTGCAACAAAAAGATGTATATAAATTGAAATTTTTTTATATCCTGTGACCATAAGCCTCTAAAAAATAAAAATAAAAAATTCTTTTGGATTGACTTATCTGTTCAACTATTAATCATACGAATTTGATAAAAATAATATGAATGCATTGCAAATGTTGATAAATTATTAGTAAGTACTAAAATGTATTGGAAATGTTTCTTTTAATGAGATGGATGGGGCCAGGATCTCCTCATAGCTGGGCAGCAACCAAGATCAGGAACCACCTTTTCTGTCATCCCCAATGCCCATAGCAGCACCTAGGGGAATACTCATACAGCCACGTAGTCTGTGCACTACAAACTCTAGGGAGAGCCATCCACATGCACTATGATGTAAATGGCAACCGCTGGAATTATGCAGTGAATAACCTGTGCAACTGTATGTGGTAGCCCCGGATTTGAGGAGCGGTAGTTACAGTGCCTTAATTAAAGATGGCATTGAGAATGCCATTTGTTGAATTGTCCCCAGAAGTGTTGACTCAGCAGGACAATGCACTGTACTAAGATTCGGGGTGAAAAGATATACAAGTCTGTCTGTAGAGTAGAAGACAGGGGTTTACAGAAGGGAAGATGGGAATGGAAAACTAGAATGATGCTTCCAGCACAGGCAGACAGGCAGATCAGTTTTAGGAAAGCATTCATATGGAATTTGAGAACCAGGAAATGGATTCCCTTGAAGTTCCCTGTGCTAGGTATTCCCTGAAAAGTCTTCCTACTCCAGGCCCAGCAGGGAAGCGGGGTGGGGGAGAGGGTCTGTGAACCTCTGGAGCATCTTCACAGTCCAGTCGACAGTGCGCATGGAGATGTTCATGGAGCTAACCAGATAGGAGGCTTTCTGCCATTAGCCAGATCTTCTGTCCTCTGGTCTTGGAAAGTTCCCTCAGCTAGGACCCCCAAATACACAGAGCCCATAAAGAGCCGCTCCCGAGTGTGGGCCTGGTAGGTGCCTCCTACCAGTCTAAGGAAGAGCAAAATAGTAATGCCTACTTGTTTAGAATTGAATAAGTTCCAAGCAATATTCTCAGCATTTTACTAATCTCATTGAATCTTTCCTCAAACTCAATCAAATAGATACTATTATTCTCATTCTACAGATGAGAAAACAGAGACTTACATATATTAAATAACTTGCTCAAAATCACATAAGAGCATGTGGAGAAGGGAGCTTTCAAACCTGGTCCAGGTCAGGTAAGCTCTAAAGCCTGACTCCTTTTCCCAAAATGCCTCTTTAAAATATGAAAGGAGAATGAAACTTTTATATTTATGAGCCTACTCTGAGCCAGGTGCTTTGCACTTGATCACATTTAAATCTCACTACTATCCTGCAAGGTAAATATTATTATTTTCTTATTACAGATGAGGAAAATGAAGCCCCAAGATAGTAAGCTGTAGAGCTGGAGTTTGACCCTGGGTCCATCCATCACCAAAGAACAGTCTCTTTCTCCTCCCTTAGACAGCTCCCTGAGCTGGAACGGCAGCTCGCCAACCATCGCCAAGCCCATGGCCACAGAGTCCATTACTCTTTACTATAAGACCTTTGGTATAAACTACCTTTGAGTTCCCTACAAAGAACCCAAGATAGTAAGCTGTAGAGCTGGAGTTTGACCCTGGGTCCATCCATCACCAAAGAACAGTCTCTTTCTCCTCCCTTAGACAGCTCCCTGAGCTGGAACGGCAGCTCGCCAACCATCGCCAAGCCCATGGCCACAGAGTCCATTACTCTTTACTATAAGACCTTTGGTATAAACTACCTTTGAGTTCCCTACAAAGAATATAGGCTATAAAAACAATAAAACCACTGTTGGAAAATTTGGCCTCTGATTCCCTTTGGCCCAGCCCCACATTTTCCACAATTTAAATTAAATTAAATTAATTAAATTTAATTAAATTAAATTTAATTTAATTTAATTTAATTCCAAGAATGCTTCTGAGCTCTGGCCATGTGCCAGGTGCCCACCTAGGTGCTGCCATGGGCATTGGGGATGACAGAAAAGGTGGTTCCTGATCTCGGTTGCTGCCACATGACATGTGGTCTTGTCTAAATTCCAGAAAGACAGTGATCAATATGGAGTCAGAGGAGGGAGTCAATTCTGATAGGGGGATAGGGCAGGCTTTATGAACATAAAATTTGAATTGGGATGTCACTGCTGTTCAGTTAATTCAGTCAAAACAAGCAGTTTAATCTGAAGGATTTAGAGAGCTGTGGCCGTATGGTCTAGAGTGGAGTGTCTGAGTCTGTCTGGTCTGCTGATTGGGAGTCAGGTCTGTGCAGAGTTCCTCATACTATTCTTTTGTGAAAATAATTCCAGCTAAATACACTTCGGCTTCTCATAGGAATAGAACAAGAATTAGTTCCTAACCAGGCCATTATTTTCTTTTCCTTTGCAAGTAAGATTGATCAGGAGTCCTGCTCAGTGGAGTCACTTCAGGGCTCTGCAGATCTCAGGAATCTCATGGGTATTTCCAAACTTGACCTCCACCAAATCCTTAGCCAGAGGGCTCTTGCAGGACTGCCCCTGAGACCGCCCCAGGAGGATAGTGCCTCTCTGGCGCCCCTGTGTGGTGGGAAGTGGAGCTCCTCTCAGAGCCCTTCTGGCCCTCCTCCCTTGAACCACCCGCAGATAAGTGATGGGCAGGGACAGGGGGGCTCACGAAGAACCCTACTCCCCAGCAGAGTGGGCACCACTGGTTATGGGGGCAATGTTATGTAGAGGGACCCTCACGAGCATGACCTGGGGGATGGGCAGTCCTAATCCTCAAGAACCAAGATGGGAAAGAGATGCTAGAACTTCTCCAGGAAGCATGCCCTCTCTAAGTGGTTTGTTGTTGTTGTTGTTGTTGTTGTTGTTTTAAATTATCCCCCTTCCCCCCCCGCCCCGCAATCCTGGGCCATTTGAGTTCTCTGAGGGAGAATAAAAAGCTTTGAGACCACACTCCACTCCTAATTCTGTCATAATATTTTTTTTTCCTTTTATTGCTATTATAATTTTTTTCCTCTTTTTGAGTAATTTTAGAATTTCAAGGAAATGAATTCTGGTTATGCGTATAAAACTAGCATCATTTACCTAGTTTCTAGGTGATTTTCCTGGAGTATCGCATTTCATTCTGCAAAGCAGGCAATTTGGCCCCATTTTACTGATGTGAAGACGAAGGCTCAGAAAAGTGGAGTAACTTGAAAGGTCACAGCTGGCAAGTGGTAGAGTCAGGAACCCAGGTCTCTCTAACTTTAGAAAATGTGTTCTCTGCATAGAGACTCTTGAGCTAGCTCCTGTAGACCTGTCCCCTACCTGTCAGCTCCCTCTAAAGTGTAGCATCTGTCACTAAACACAGCTTAGAGTAGATGGAAGCATGACTTACCTTGGTCTACATGTGGCATTAATGCAACATAAAGACTGGTACCCACTTTGCTGTGTGGCCTGGAGCAAGTCACTCACCCTCTCTGGATCTGAGGGTCCTCATCTATAGAAAAAGAGCATGGAATGGATGATTTCTCAGAGGCTCTGTACTTCCAAAGTTTTGTGCTTCAAATGCCACAGTAAATTTAGGGGCTTTGTGGAGCTGCAGCCCATCAGATATTCTCCCCAACTTGACCTTTTCTTAAATTCATTTCATTAATTCTCTTATTCATAAGAATGCGTTTTCATTTCATGGTTCCTATGTTTAGTGCCTTCTCCTGATGATGCTTCTTTTCCCTGGTATAATTTTTTGTTCCATTAATTTCCGAGGACCATTTTGCCAGATCAGAGTGTTAAGAATCATTCACACCTCTTCCATTTGTCTAACCAACCGCTCATCCATTTCTCTCCAGAAATAATTGTATATGGTTCAATAAGTTTATTGTTCAAATCTGTTTACACTTTAGGATGCATCTCATCAGGATTCACTATAAAGGGAGGAAGCCAGTTTCCAATTATCATTATTATATGTTTCTCCAAGTTTTCCAAATCTTCTTTTTCTTCATCTTTAGGAACTGTTTTTAAAATTTTTTAAATTTATTTTTCCTTCATATTGAAGATAGACTTTAAATGAGAAAAGCACTAATTCTTTTCAATATTTATTTGCCTCTATATCCCCAACTCATTGGCGCTAATGAATCACCTGGGAGTGATGCTGGGCTTGTTGTGTCTCCAGCATGACTCTGCCTTTATTTTGAGAAGTTTCCTTTAAGGGCTCACTGGGTCTTCTGACTCTATCAGGCTCCGGACACAGTGGGCAGGGGAAGTCTGAGGGAAGAGGAAAAAAAAGAGGAGCGGAAACAGAAGACTAGGAACAAGAACAGGAGAGAGAATTTACAAATGAAGACAGTAAACCAGTTGCCAAACCAGACCCAGACCCAGGTCTGGCTGCTCCTGAATCCTCCTGGAGGTGGGGGCGGCACAGCGGATAAGAGCTTGGGGATCTGGCGCCTGCAGAGTGGGTTTCAGTTCTGTTCTGTCAATTAGTAACTGGGTAGTGTGAGTAACTTCCTTCACTTCTGCCTCAGTTCCTTAGCTGTAAAAGTGGGGATGATAACAGCTCTTGCTTCATAAGGTCATGTGGGGATTTATTCATACAGTCATTTATTCAATTATTTATTAGGTTCCTACAATGTGCCAAGCTCTGTACTGAGCACTGAGGATATAGTGGAGAGCAAAGAGCCAGACCCCATTTCTGTATTTATGGAGTGTGGTCAGGGTGGGGTGGCATGTATCACTCTACTTAATCTCATGTAAAATTAACCAGGACAACCAGACAGTCCACGATGCCCTTGAAGGTGTCCTGGGAGGCTATCAGGTGAAGAGAAGGGGGAACGGGTGGGCAGGGGCAGGTACAGGTGAGGCAGAGAGGGTGGGAGCCCAGTTCATGGCGAAGCTGGTGGGAGGGGGCACCAAAGGTGCCTGCTGTGGTAAGTAAGGTAGCGCTCTGCTCTGCCCTGGGCTGTAGATTTAGGCTGCTCCCCTGAGTGCTTGAATTGTGACTGAAGGTTTCTCAGAGGCTGCAGTCATCGCCCCTGAGCAGGAACTGAGCTATTTAATTCCTCCTGTCCAATGTGAGACAGCAGTGAGAGGCCCAGGAGGAAGGAGATGGGGTCAAGCGTCCCAGTGGTTGGGGTACTAGGAGCCTGAACCCACCTGAGTGGGGGCCCAGCTTCAGGAGGGTCTGGAGTGAGGCAACATGAGGCAAGAGCCACAGCTTTTCTGAAACTGTCTCCAGCTGTGGTTCATAATCTTCAGCAAGTATCTGAACCACCCAGGGTGGGGGTGTGCAGAGGCTGATTCAAGTTTGGGTGAGGGCCCAGGAATCTGCATTGTAATCAGAGTCCTAGGTTGGGGTCCTCCTGAGAAGCACTGCCCAATGGCAACTTGGCCTTCTGAACAAACTTGGTTGGGCCATGTCTGGATTCCTGCAGCCTGAGTCGGGGGAGCTGGGAGGCTTCTCACAGGAAAGGAGCTTTCCTGCTTGGGTCCAAATATGCTAATATTAGCAGCTTCCCAGAACCTGAAAACGTTGTGTCGCTCTTCAAATCCATGCAGCAGCATGAAACAGGATTTAAGGAGCCATAGCCTGGTACATAATTTCAATGAAGCTTCGAGAATCTAGCCAGATGTGCCATTAGCTGTGGGAACAGCCCAGCAGGTTCAGTGAACATCTAGATCCAGCACCTCTTGGTGGCAGACACTCAGAGAAGATGGGACATGTGCGGCTTCCTGGCTCTGAAGATTGAGGTGAAGTGCTCTGATTCAGAAGGGACTCAGCCAGGAGTCCTGCTAGGGTATCCTGTCAGGCTTGCGGGGTCTGTTTGGGGACAGGCCCTGGAGGAGGTGGAAGCTGTGTGAAGGGAGCAGACAGAAGGGCAGGGGAAATGGAAGGATCAAACTTGGTGGCAGGGTGATCACTCCTTCTGATTTGTCAGGGACTTTCCTAGTTTTATTACTGAGAGTGCAGGGTTCCAGGAGACCCCTCAGACCACGGCAACCCTGGATGATTGATCGCCCTATTTGTTGACAAGGGAATCGCATTCTCCTGGGAGGGTTAGATAGTTCAGTGTTTACCACAGAGACTCTGCCCACCCAGAGCTGGGTGTCAATTCTGGTTCCACTATTACTCTGTGATCTCGGGGAAGTGTCTTAACTGCTCTAGGTTTTAGTTTTCTGATCTGCCAAATGGGAAGAATATTCCTTCCTTCGTAGGAGGATTTTGGAGAGAAGTAAGTGAAATGATGCGTGTAGAACCTAAGCGTAGTGTTTGACACATTTATTCATTTGTCAAATGTGTTTTTGGCTACCGTTGCCATATTTCACCATATTTCATTGAATCTGAGATGCATCAACTGTATGATGCACAATGATTGATCTATTAAGGAAAAAAAAATGCTGCCAATTAAACTTTGACCTGCAGTGGAGATGTGAAAATGTGAGAAAACGCCCCCCTTAGAATCAGTGAACCAGGTAGCGTGCTGTGAACCTCTGAGGCTGCAGCGGTGAATCGGCATTGCCCTCTCTGCTTTTGCTCGATTTGCACCTCGGGACGAGCTTCTGGGTGTAATGATTTTCTAAAAAATCCTGAAGTCTAAGGGTGTCTCCTTGAAGAATGTGGTAGGTAACTGCCTTCAACAGAAAAACATCATGATGTGAGGGGAAAGTTTCAGGCTGTGTGGTGTGCTGGAAGAAAAGATTCTGGGGCTCCCAGCAGGACATGACTGCTTTGCGACCTAGGGCCAAGGCTTGAACTCTCTGCCTCAGGTGTAAAAAGAGGGGTTGGCTCAGCTCTGAGGCCCTCCTGTCTTCGCCTTTCAGGAACCCTGAAGGTGACCAAGGCCTTGTCCTCCAATTCTAGGAAGTGCTTCCTACCAGTCAGATGACCTGACAAGGGAGCGCAGCCCTCCCTCACTGCCTGACAGGGGAAGTCGGGGGCGGGGAGCTGCAGGGGTCCGAGAGCGCCACTGGGACTGGGTGGGAACCAGTGAGGACATCTTGCCTTCTCCACTTCTCTGTTCACGTCACTGCTTTCTCCAAAGAAACGCAGGTTTCCCCCTCATTGTCGATTCCTTGTGTGGGGAAATTCCATCTGCCGGCTGGAGAAGTGATCCATAAACCACAACAGCACCTGCCCCCACCCGCATTGTGCTTGATCATCTTCCAGAGGAGGTTTCTGGAAGGTCAGGTGTGGGGTTTTGGCCCTGTTGTGGAGGAGATGTGGTCGGTGTAAACCTGGGGAGGGTACCAGTTTCTGCCTAGTTCCCAGAAACAGCACTGAGTGGGAAAACCCCAGGCGGAGAGTGCTGTTTGTCAGGAGTGTGGCCCATGGGTGTTCAGGGCAGCTTTGTGTGTCTCCTTAACTGACATTGATGCCCAGGTGTGAGCTGAGGGTGGCTCTAGGGCCCCTCCTGCTGGAAATCTGGGTTGCTCGCGGGAGCAGAGAGTCAGAATTAGAAATCTGTCACAGGGCCCTGGTTGAAAGTGAGAAGTCATCATTCCAGGTTGGGGTGGGATTTGAGAGCTGACCTGGTAAAGATGTGACACTTGACAATGTACACTTACCGAGGTTTTTTTCCTGACTAGACAAATAATATCTTTTTTTCATGGTAGAAAATCTGGAAAAATACAAAGGAAAAGTAAAAGAATAAAATAAAATAATTTTTAATTAAAAAAATTTTTAAAAAAATTTTAAATCATAATTCCACAATCTAGAGTCAACCTTCTTTAAAATTCTGGTGTATTTTTTCTCAGAATTTTTTTTCCAAACCCAGGGCTAACCCTTCCATTTGAGAGGCCCAGGGCAAGAGTTCTATCGGAGTTCCACAGACCACGTGTTTAAATATTTAACATTTAAAGTGTTTTTCTAAAACAATTACTTTCTTCTAAAATAGTCAAAATTATTAAGCTAAAAGGCAAAATTCAAATTACGAGTAAATATTAAAAATTTAGATCAAAGGTATTCCAATAAAGCTGAAATTTTTAATTTAATCTCGAACACTTGATTAAATTAAATTAAATATTTAAAATAGTAAAACTATGCTATTTTAATGACTAATGTACATCTAGTTATCAATAGGTATTGTGCTTCATTCCCATTTTGTCTAATTCTACATATATACAAATTTAAGAGTAAAATGAATTATTTGCTATTGCAAGATATTCCTCAGCTGTTATGCGTAGCTGTTGCAAATATCATGCTAATTAGTGAGTATCCTTGGAACCACGAATTAGAACATGAAGAAAAGCAAAAAAATGGACACTTGGCACTACTGGGAGAAGATATTTTGTTATGCAAGAAAAGATTGCATTTCATGCTATCTGAGAAGAAGTATTTGACAAATTAATTTTGTCTTTTACTTAAGCATGTCCACTGCTCAAATCTACCCTGCCCTCTAAAGCAGTGTCCGTCCCTGATAGCAGCAGCCACACAGCCCACACCGTGTTGGGACACTGGGATTCAGTCCTCTTTTGTTTCACAGACAGAGGGCAAGAGATGGAGACGCATTTCCTGGGGCTTGAATGATGTTAGTCGCCAAGTGATGTTTAGGGTTATGCTACACAGAGCTGAGCACGAGATCTCAAGGAACAGATGTGCCCATGTCTTCTGTAATAACTGTGTATGTTTAAGAAATATGGCCCACCCTAAATTGAGGGACCCAAAGCAAGGACCACCCTTGCCCAAGTATAAGGTCCAAGGACATTATATATGTATGTATGTGTGTGTGTATGTATGTATGTGTGTGTGTGTGTGTGTGTATATATATATATAATAATTTAGGACCATATTATATGTATTATTTCCCCAGTTTTCTATCAAGAACATTTTCTTTATAAGTATTATTCTAAAAACTTATGTTTGATGATTATACAATATTCTAAAAGAGATAAGTCATTATTTATTAAACCAGTCATCTGCTGTTGAAATTTTGTTGTTTCCAATTTTTCTCTTTTATAAACAACACCACAACGAACATCCTTGCGTACATCTGAGGTCCCTTTTTGGAAGTGGCATCACTAGGTCAAAGGCGATATACATTGAGTACATAGGATTAAATCAGGGAGGGGCCCCTTTAAAAGCCCCATGTTGAATCAGTAAGCTTTTTTATTCTCTGTTAAGTTTTGATCCCAGGGAGATCGATGATGCAGGCAGCTCTAGAATTGATCCAGGAAGTCGAGTCTGGAGTTCTGGATCCCAATTCTCTGTGTGAGCTTGGGCAAGCGTCTCTCTGCTAGGGCCTCAGTGTCTCCATCTGTAAAGAGAAGAGTTGGACTAGATGTTTTCTCAGAGTATTTGGAGTCATCAGCACTCTGATTTTGGGAGTCTTTGCTTGCTGGGTGATTGGAGCCAGGCTCAACCCTCTGGGGCTCCATCCATTAGACCACCATGCCCCCTGCTGCCCAGTTGCTAGATACCAGTCCTGTTGCTGACACCTGCCAGGTGAGACCTTAGACACATGCCAGACTTATCATAAGCCAGCTGCCTACTGTGAAATCAGCAAGCTAACAGAGGTGGAGAAGTGGCTGCTCTTTCATTTCTGGAAATTGCATTCTTTGTCTATGCTTTCAAATGTCTCATTTCATTTATTTATTCAGCAGATGTTCCCAAGTTCCTCTTTTGTGCCAGGGCTGTGCGACTTGGGGACTTGGTTTTTGCCCTTGAGGAACACACAGTCTAGAAAGGGCAAAACTGGCCACAGGTTACTATCTATCATATACAACAGAAAGAGAGGTACAGAAAAAATGCTTCAGACATTTAATTATTTGGCAACTGTTGGGCTCTCAATCCCCTGAAACTGTTGGGCTCTCAATCCCCTGAAACTCATTTGGCTAAGGAGCTCAAATCAATGGTTGTACTGGGTTGAACAGTGTCTTTCCGAAATTCATGTTTATCTGGAAATTGTGCATGTAATATAGGGTCTTTGTAGATGTAATCAAGTTAATATGGCATCATATTAGTAATCCACTGACTGGTGCCCTTATAAGAAGAGAAATCAGAAACTCAGAGAGACACAAGGAAGAAGGCCCTATGACAACAAAGGCAGAGATTAGAGTGATACATCTTCAGACCAAGAAACACCAAGGATTGCGAGGAGCCACCAGAAGCTAGAAGAGGCGAAGAAGGATTCTTCCTCTAGAGACTTCAGAGAGAGCAGGGCCCTGCCCACACCTTGATTTTGGACTTTTAACCTCCAAATCTGTGAGAGAACAAATTACTGTTGTTTTAAGCTCCGCAGTTGTAGTAATTGTTACAACAACTGTAGGAAACTAATACAGTGGTGACTCTGAGGATGAAAGTTGGCAAACTGGGGGACACTAGGAATCTAATAGTGTGTGTGGTGTGCTGTGAGAGTGTGTGTGCATGAGTGTGTGTGGTGCATGTGATTGGAGGAGCTGGGAGGCTTGAGTTGTAGCCCCAGTCCAGCTGGTGACTGGCTGTGTCACTCTGAGTGAGTCCTATCCCCAATCTGGGCATTTCTTTGTTGGTCTGTATAGGAAGGATTGGATTAGACCAGTGGTTTTTACAATTCATTCTGCTGCTGTTTTATTTCCTAAAATTACATTCTTTGGGACTATATCAAAACTTTTTTTTTCTTTTTTGAGAATCAGAACTCTTTTTTCTCAAACAAAAGTAAACATAGAGCCCAATATGTAAAAGAGTATATGTAAGGCTCATATATATATGTGCCACAGGGTCCCGGGGCTCAGTGGAGTACTTTTGAGAATTCCTGACCCATCTCCGAGGGCATGAGGTTGTGCTCAATCCTGCATTGGCCCTTTGGCCTTGAGAAGGGTTCGTTCATTCCTTGTCAAATGATTGTAGGCAATGACCCAGAAGTGAGTCACTTTCTTCATTATTTAACTAGAAGTTTTGTTTAGCCCTCTAGGTTTACATGCATGGGGATCACAGAACTTTCCTATGGGCTCTAAAAGTGTAAGGATATTAGTTTCTTGTGGTTGCTGTAACAAATTGCCACAAACAAAATTTTATTTTCCCACAATTCTTGAGGCCAGAAGCCCGAAATCTGTCTCACTGGGCCCAAATAAAGATATTGGCAAGGCCATACCCCCGTGGGAGGCTTTTCTTTGTTTCTTCCAGTTTTTGGTGGCTGCCAGCATTCCTTAGCTTGTGGCTACATCATTCCATGCTCTGCCTCTGTGGTTACAGTGCCTTTTCTTCTGTCTGTGTCGAATCTCCCTCTCTTTTGTACTTATGAGCACTTAGGACCATATAATAGATAATCTATCTCCAGATCCTTAATTTAATCATACCTACAAAGTCTGTTTGGCTGTCTATGGTAAGATTTAGTCTAATCCAGTGGTTAGGAACTGACATTTAGGAGAGCCATTATTTAGCTTACTGCAGAAGTGATGTGTCTACAGTAGATCAGTGGCAGAGACATATCCTAAAAGTCACTTTCCTCCTCCGTTATTCTCATTATGCCCACCCTCCCTCTCTGCCCAGCAAAGAAGCTGTACAAGGAATTTGGAGCCTTTTCTGGGTGAGGGGTGGAGGAGGAGGCATCGTCTGCCATAAGCCTCCTGTTGAGCTCAGAACACATGGAAGGTAGGGCCATTCTGACAGAGAAGCACGGAGAGAGGCCCAGCCAGGCAGCCATGTCTAGTGGCAGCCCTGTGTCAAAGGTTTTTCTGACCAGGGAGGCAACTGGCATACACTGAGCTAGATCCTATCAAGGAGCTTCCCCCTCTGGTGTAGTCCCCTTGACAATCCTCTGAGGCAGAGGACTGCTTTATTATTAGGACCCCTTTATAGATGAGGAAACTGAGGCTCTTGAGAGGGCAAGTCATCTGCCCAAGGCTACACAGCTAGTGAGGGATAGTATGGGGATCCAAATTCACCATTGTCTGAAGGTTTCAAAATATCCAGTTGGGTCTGGGTTTCTGCTGTCCTGTGCTAAGGAGCATGCTCTGAGCACGGGGTCAGAGCAATGCACTCAAGTCTAGGAGTACAGGCTCGGATTCCCCTTTTAAGTAGATATATGGGCAACTCATTTCAAATCTCAAAGCCTTTATTTCCTCATCTGTGCAATGGGGCTGAGACCCCTTGACTACCCCCTGGGAAAGCCTCGTACCTCTACTGTTCACAGAGGAGGAGCTGTAGATAAGGTTTTGCTGGACCGGCAAGCTATGGGAAGCCTTCCAGGAAGAATGGTGGTGAGAACAGGGCTGCACATAGGGCTTTGCAGGACCTGGCACAGACAAGAGCAACTGAGCCTTCTGGAAGGTGCCTAGCAGGCAGGGTGGTGCAGCAAGGCAGTCTAGCTCTACCTGATGTCCATTTAGTTTAATTCAACGGGCATTCACTGGGGAGCAATTCTAGGACGATCTGATCAGATGAGGATGGCAAGGCATGGTGGCCCCCACATCAGTGAACTCATAGGCCACGAGGAGAGATGGGTATATAAATAACATGAGAGAAGGCAGCACAGAGTCAGGACCCAGAGAGAGACACAACAAGTGAATGGGGACACCGAGAAGGGAGTGACAAATCCGACCCAGAGCAGGGGACTTGGGGAGCACAATGGAATCATAATCCTCTTCGTGGTCCAGGATCCTCAGTGTCTCCAGTTTGATCCTCACTCCTACCCTGGGGAGACAGAGTAAGAATAATTATTAGTACCATAAATAAGTTTTCTTCTTTTAAGAATAGAATGGCCACTGTAGAACATGTAGAAGATGCAAATAAGCAAGAAGGAGAAAATAATAAAAATCACTCGTGAGCCCATTGCCCAGTGACTCCCCATTGTCGGTATTTTGGTGTATTTCCTTCTAGTATTTTTTTCTCTATAGATTTCACTCTGCAGTCTGTTTTGTAGCCTGCTTTAAAAAACTTAACAATGAATAATTTTGTGAATGGTTTTGGACGATTAAATGTTAAATTTGATACATAATATTTGTTACATGATTGTATCATACTTTAACCAATCCCCAGAATAAAATTCTTAAAATTCTTACATCTTTGTTCGCACAGTTAATTATTTCCTTGGGATAATTCCTGGGTTTGAAGTTGCAATGTCAGAGAGAGAGTAAGCTCATTTGAACAGCCAAATTTGCCCTCCTCAAAGGTCATTCTGATTTATATTCTCAGCAACTGTGTTTGAAAGTGCCTGTATCTCCCCACATTCGCCACTGCTGACTTTTATCACCTTTTAATCTTTGTCAGTTTGATCATCAAAAATGCCCTCTAGCTGGTTTAACCTCTACTTCTAAGCTGATTAGGGAGTTTGAATATTTTTCCTGTGTTTACAGGCCATGTGTGTATATGTGCGTCTTTCCTGGTAAAATGTCAGGTTTGGGTTTCCCCGATATATTTGTAAGATCATCTGATGCACCAGGACAGGAGATAGTGACCCCCTCCTCCCCACCATACACACGCATTATTGATGAGGAAGTTGAGGTTCAGCGAGGATAAGTGACTTGCCCAAGGTCACTTGGGCGAATAAGTGCTGGACCCGAGACCTCTGCTCTGGGCTTGGTCGTCACTCTCCAGTGGTTTGCCCGCTGCGTCACACTGATAGATGACCCTCTCCTATGGTTCTGGGGGAAAAAAAATCAAGCCTGACTTGTTTCAATTTAGTCTTGATTCTTAAAATAATCTATCCTGTAACATACAGTAGTGTTAGCAGAGAAAATATGTTCCGCCACTTACTGCTAAAGGAGCCGGAGATCCACTGTGGGCTGTGACCCTGTAAGAGCGTGCCCTCCATTCTGATAAATCAGGTTCTGGAAGGCTGTGTGGGAGATTAGTGCTGACATGCGTGGGGACAGTTAGCACGATTATTAACAGAACACCATGGCTGGAGACAGCTGGCTCAGCGTGCATGTGAGACCCCAAGTCAGGGCTAGACTCTGAGAGCAGCCTGGACTCTGAGACCCTTGGCGGAGATTGTCCACCCACCGAGCCACACTCCCAGGGTTGGCTCTGCAGTGCCCATCCATCCACCCTACTCTGCTCTGTTGGCCTTATGGCCACTTACTTGCAATGCCTGGGTTTAGAAAGAGTTGGGTCCCAACTCTAGCTCTGCCATGGGCTCACTTGTGACCCTAAGCACCTTTCTGCTCCTCTCTGCCTTAGTTTCCCTCCCTGTCCATCTAAGGTGTTGGTCATAACAGTCTCCAAGGGCTTTTCTGAGTCTTGGTCAGCCTGCCCTCTCTTTCTGTGTACTGCTGTCCACCCATCTTGGCTGCCTGAATGCCTGAGAAGATGCAGACCCACAGACCGTGGTGCTCGGTGGGATCTTACCAAGCTCTCATCTAATCTCAGGCCACACACTTTATCTTTCTCTTGAGGGTTTGCTTTGTCTTTTGAGCTGTCATTCAGTGAATTCCAAGTGGTCTCATTACTTTAGGGTCTCTCTCCCTACTCTTATCTGCCAGACTGTGTCTAAATTTTGAGTAGGAGCTCACTTAGTGCCTTGGCAAAATGAACTGAGGGATGTCTGTGTTCTGAGAGATACCTACCCTGGTCGTCAGCCCGTGGGACACCCAAGCCCTTAGGGTCCATCCCTCCCAAGGCCAATCTCTCCAGAGTGGTATAATCTCACCTACATTAGAGGCCACTAAGAGACACAGAAAAAATCCAGCTATTCTCTCCTGTCACAGGAAGCTACATGAGACTCAGGCACACCACACAGCCATTTTTACCCTGCCACTCCTGCCCACACTTGAATATGGGAACAGGCTTGTGCCTCCCTGTCCCCGCACCCCCACCACATTCCCAAAGAGCCCTAGGTAGCGTCCACTTTCAGATATCTCCAAATCCACCTGAGACTTGTTACCTCTATAGCTCCAGGCTTAGAGTGAGGAAGGGCAGGGTTCCAGGCCCTTCCCAAGGACCCCTCTAGTATCTCGCCTCTGACCCTCTTCTTTCCCACAGCTCAGGGAGTTTTCAACGTCCTTCGAGATTAAAAAAAATAATGACTCTGACAAATAACGCAGTGTTTCCAAAGCTTTCGTCTTACACCTTTCCCCCTGTTGTTTTGAAATCCTCTCTTCTGCTGAAATAGCCTTATTGTCTATGGTGCAGGATGAGTGAGGCAAGAGCAAAGTTGTAAGGAAATATGAAAGCAGATACCCCACAGAATGGCCCAAACATTACCTGGCCACAAGGAGACAGAGCACTTGGTGAGTCTGCAGTGGAACTGTGGCTGGCCTTGGTTAACCCACTCTGCCTGTCTTGAAGCCATGCTCAGATGCTAGAAGTCCAGCTTTTCTTCAGATGAAAACCAGCCTAGTACGTGTGCTTCCTATTCCTCTTGCTTCTGCTCTAAGGCCAGGCCCAAGGCAGCTAGGGAGCTACCAAGGTCCTGGCAGCGGCCCTGACCATGTGGCCCAAGAGAGTGATTTGGCACCACACTAGTCTACTGCCCCTTCTCTGAGCACCTGGTCACACTTCCTCTGCCTGCCTCCAGCCAATAGCAAAGGGTGGAGGGACATTTTTAGGTGGAGGCTGTTGCAGGAAAGTCTCCTCTCTTCAGTTTTGGTCAGCATCTCAGATTCAGCTCTGAGCCTCACACTTTATTTTATTATTATTTTTTAAAGCTCTTTATTGCTTGCTTTTATTATTCCACAAGCAATGCACATTTGTTAATAAAGGCAGGAAATACAGATAAACAAAAAGAAGAAAATAAAAATCATGCATAATCCCAATATCGAGGGAAGACCTTTTTTTTTTTAACATCTTGGGAGTCTATCCTTATCTCTACATATTTATTTTTCAGTTTTACAGAAAAGAGATCAGACTATGCATTATTTTTCATTTAAAATAATTTCAAAATGTTTTTATTCTACCAAATACATTTCTGCGACATCATTTCGAACAATTATGCAGTATTAGAGTAGGCACTGAAATGCAGCCAACCTTCCCTATTAGTGGGCATTTACGTGTTTCTTTTTTTTTTTTTTTTTACATTATCAAAGTGAACAGTATGAAATTCCTGACATTTGGCTGTTCTTGACCTAAGAAATGGCAATTTCATATGGTTTGACCTAATGTAAATAACACCATGATGAACATCATTAAGACTAATTTTTGCATAAATTTTTTTGATGACTCGCTTGCATTCCTAGACATTTGTAGAAATCCATTTGTCGAGTCAAAAAGGATGCATGCTTTTAAGCAGACCTACCCTTTAATACACTGATTTCTGAGTATATGTCCAAAGCAGACCAAGAGAACCAAGGGACGAGGCTGAGAACAGTTTCAGGAGCTGGCTATTGGGTGTCCTGGAAAGAGGCCTGGGCTTGGCCTCATGTGATCAAGCAGAAGTGCCAGCTGCTTCTCTCACTAAGGTATGACCCTGGACCAATTACAGCATAGAGACGGCACTTTCTCTGGAGAACAATCAGCAGGGTTTTCATAATGGGACAACTGGTGCTTTGTTTCAAAGATACCGGTGGTTAGGCCAAGGCCTGGGCATTCTGAACCCTGTCCAGCTTCCACCACCCTTTGAAACTCTTTGCCTGAGCTTAGGATCCTCTGAGAAACCCCTTTTCTGCTGGGAAAGGTGACTCAGAGATGAGGGCGTTTTAAATGACTCACAATTGCCTCCGTGGTTTTGAACATGTAAGAATGCGACTTGGCATTAGGGATGGACCCAGGCCTGGCTGTGGAGGGAGGTTCTGATGGATTCTGTGGCGGCAGACCTCCAGAACCATCGAAGCGTGCAGGTTGAATTTTAAAAATAATTGTCCTTTTTAATGATGTAAAACATGTCATCTAGATTAAAAAATAAACACAGTTTATTACTTTCTCAGTCCTTTCTTCCTCCCTCCCAGGGCCAGATGGGGATTGCCTGAATATTTCTGGCGTATTTCACATATTTAATAATGCCCTTGGAGGTTCTTCCAGATCTGATGAAAAAGTGGGATTGAACTCTGCCCACGGACTGTTCACAGTAAAGAAAGCTGGTGGTGAGTGAGTGAGTGTGGGAGTGTGTGTGTGTGTGTGAGTGTGTGTGCGCGTGTGCGCGTGTGCATGTGCATGTTGGGGGTGGGGATGCATCCTATTTTGGAAGCAGATGGGTCTACAAGTCAACAGCCCTGTACTTTTTATCTTGAGTCAACAAAGGAAATTGTTTCTCTGCCCCCGCCCCCATGCCTTTTGTGGGTGGGGGAAAGAAGGGAAAAACAATTCACCGCACCTAAGCAAACTAGAGCAGCTTCTGGAGAGCCGGGCCATCCCTGAGACAGCTTTCTGCTAGCTCTCTTGAGCTTCAGCGAATCCAAGAAAATAATTAAAGCTTTAATTTATTTATACATCTTCTCTATATCTAGCATAGGTTCAACAATCGTCGCCTCCTTATTTATGCGCGTGGAGCCCTCCCGGAGCCCCCGGCGGCTCGCAGCGGCCAAGTGTGGGTCCGAGGCCACTGCCGGGAGGAGGGACAGGCGCGCCCCTCTCGGAGCGGGGACCCGGGCGGGCTGTCAGCCCCGCGGCGGCAGAACAATGGCTGGTGTGAGCGCCGCGGCCGGGCGGGCAGCCTCGGAGCGGGCGCACCTAGGTGATGGGCACCTCCCGAGACGCCCCGGGCCTGCGGGCCTGACAGGCGCGCGGCGGCTCCTTAATAGACTGCGCGAGTGTTCTCCGGGAGAAGTCTGCGGCGGTCCCCGAGGAGAGATCATCAGGCAGAGTGGTCCCTGGAGCAGGATTTATTAGCAGACAGGATGGGGAAGTTGATTAGCCTCCGCGGCTGAACGGACATCCTGTCAGACAGGCCTCTTAATCCAATCACTTACCTGTCGAGGGGGAGCCTCTCACCACTGCTACCCCGCAACGGCCTCCCCTGCCGCCCTCCCCAGGACCGGAGGCTGCAGACCTGGGCCCACGTGGCCCAGGCCATGCTCATGTCTGGGGCCAGGCGACAGATGTGCAAGTCTCTCCGTCTCTCCTTGCCAGGTCAGCTCTCTATTACTGTTTTGCTGATGGGGCAACCTCCAGGTTGCTCTTCTGAACTCACAGCCCGGGTGGCGACCCTCTCTTGCACGGCAACCCTACCTTCTGTGGCTCCCTATTTCCCACTTAGGAAAATACCTGCTTTGGGGTCTTGCCTTATTTGACCCTGAACCACTTTTCCAGCATCATCCCTGCTGGTCCCTCTTTCTTGGGCCTTCGCTCTATGCAAACCCAGCTGCTCTTCCCATTTCTCTGAGCTGCTCCTGCCTCCTACGCCCTTGCTCCAGTAACAGGGTCTGGCTAGAATGTACTCCCTCTTCCCTCCCCACCCCCAATCCAACTTGTCCTTGAAGGTCCTGCTCACAAGCCTCATCTTCCGTGATTACCTCCTTCCTCCCTCCATGCCCAGGGAATCTCTTCCTCCTGTGAAACGTTATCTGTGCCCGGGTGAGGACTGTAGCCCCCAGTCCTGCTTCCTTCGCTCTGTAGCTCTGTGACCTTGGCCAAATGACCTCACCTGAGCCTCCCCCTATTATGAAACAATAAGTTCTTCATAGAGTTGTCGTGGGGACCAAATGAGAAGATGCATGGAGAGAGCTGGGTGTGATGGCTGATGCACAGCAGAGCTCAGCGCCCAGTATTTGCCTTACCCTGGAATGGGTAGCGCTGTATAGTACTCTACCTCCTTCACTGTGCCAGATTTCTTTTAGGACAGGGCTCGGCCTTCGCCATCACGCCGCACCCTCCTTCCCCCAGCCCTGCTGTCTCTCTATCTCTTTTCCAACACCCAGTAGATAGAATCTTTTACAGATGAGAGGGCTAAATGTTTGTTGAGCGGATGAAGGAACTGCTGCCAGACTGCAGACCAAGTATGATGTACCGTCTCTCTGAGTGACCCCACGAGGCCCCATTTCTGGTTGATCTGACCATGGAAGAAGCAGGAAGGTGAGGGACAGGGCCCCCATCTACTTTTGTGTGGCAGGCATTGAGATGTGTGTTCTCTCTAGTTCTTGTCAGGACTTTAGGAATTCAGCCTCTATTGATCCACTGCTTCTTCAAAGCCATCAATCATCATTAAGAAATAGGACCTGAGCCCCTGGATAGAGTGGCTGATACTGGGTAATTTGGAGGATTTTACACACACAACACACACACACACACACACACACAGAGAGAGAGAGAGAGAGAGAGAGAGAGAGAGAGAGAGAGAGATGTGGTTAAAAAAAGTTGGCTAAGACAAGCACTGAACACTTAGGCAGGGAAGGGAAGAACTCGGGGAACTTAGAGACCAAATGTAATTGACCAGGAATTATGTCAAATTCCATCTCCTGGTGGAATCACAGATTTTTGTGGTTGATTATAATTGTCTAACGGGTATTTTACTTTGGTAAATGTGGATTCTGAGGTATCACCCAGGCCCTGCCACCTCTTACCGATGTCTGCCTCGTCTTGTTTGCTCACCCATCAGTCTTGCCTGTGTTCGTGTCAAGGTCACTGATCTCTGGTTTGGGCCATCTTCCTTATTTCCTTTTCAGAAAGCCAGAATAGCATTTTCCAGGCCTCAGTCATCGAGGTTCCCATGCCTTGTCATTTTTCAGAGATTTCTAACCATGCCTGGGTAATCTTGGTGTGGTGGAACACACCATCTGCCTGGGCTTCAGGGCATCTAGGGCCTGGTCAGGTCCTGCTACTAATTAGTCATGGGATCTTGGGAGAAGCATTTAATCTCACTGAACTTCAGTTTCTTCATCCATAAAATGGGGATAATATTTGGCCTAGCATCATGGGAGGAGAAATTTAAGGGTAAAATGAGGTAATTGATAGGAACGTGCTTTTAAAAGTACAGTACTATACAAAATTAAGGCAAAATTCCTATCATTCCTATCATGAATTTGTTCCTAAATATTGATTACCCTCAATGCTAGGTGCCGGGGAAATAGAGGTGGCCAAGCCTCAGCCTGCCTTCAGTGGGTTTGAAAGAGGGAGAGAGAAAGATGTAAGGACACTGGCGAAGGCACCAGGCAGGAGGAAGTCAGTGCTGGGAAAAGTCATGCCTAACATGCTAGGGGAGGGCAATGAAACCACCTGCTCCCCAGCTCTGGGGCTGGCCTCATGACCTATGAGCACAGCCCACATGGAAGTGACAAGGTCAGGTGCATTCTGGAACTTTGGGAAGTTCCTGCCTAAGTGCCTGTCTTAGTCTACTGTGTGGAGCATGGGCTGGTGGGGAGGCAGGAGGCAGGAAGGAGGTTACTGCAATGTCCAGATGTGAGATGGCGAAGCCTGAGGATCTGGGAGCTGGGGGACTCACCTTCTGGCCCCCTGGGGTTAGGTGGAGGGTGAGAGGAAGCAGAAGCAGGGGTGAGGTGATCAGAGAAGCCCCATAGTACAGAGTTGAAGAAACCCTGGTCTGCATTATAATCCAAACAGATAATAGTCTATTTGCAGAGAGGCCTCTCTGTCTATTCGGAAGCCGTGGATATGACTCTGGTGCCAAGCTGAATGTTCACAAATGACGGTACACCCGGAAAGAGGACTTTTCATAGCACGAATGTCTCAGTCCTCTTCTATCACACCACTGATGCCGGGGCTGACCGCAGAAAGAACTTGTACCCTGAGACCATCAGTAGAGTCGGATCTGGCTCACGTTCTGGTTCCTTCCATTTCCAACTGTGGAACGAAACCTAGACAAGGGATGTAACTTTGGTGTCCTTATTTATAAAATGGGGTAATAATAATAACTAAAATTGTACTTGTATGAATTAGGCACTGTACTGTTCTCGCTGAGGCTGGGAGGAGGGCAGGGAGCCACTGGTCCCAGCCCCTCCCACTCTGAGCCTCCCTCTGTCCCGTTGGTGGGTACCTCTGGGGGACTCCAGAACCCTTCTTGAGTAGGCAGGAGTAGGCAGGATGTGACACCAATGAGGAGAATAAAATTTCTTAGGTAAAAATCCCATTGTTAAGGGAAACCCCACAAGTTTCTAAGATGCTTATGGCTTTGCAGCTAGAGTCACATGCACAATGTAGGCAGAGGGTCATGAGACACAAGGTCCCAATTCCTCTGCCTGCTAGAGATTGGCCTCTCCAGAGAAGGCAAAAGGCTGTGACCCAGATCTGAGGAGCAGAAACCAGGATTTGCCTGAGTCACTGAACCAGTGATTGAGACCAGGCGCCTGGCTCCTGAATATTCTGGAAGAATACTTTGGAAATGGCCCAGCGTAAACCTGGGACTATGGGGCTCCTTGGTTCCCTGTGCAGATCCCACCTGAACTGCTGCCCACTGCTGCCCATGCCCCTCCTTACCCCACTCAGGGCCTCTGGACAAGAAGGGCAGAACCCCTGTGCCTGCTCACAGCCTGAGTGCTGGTGGCAGAAGAGCCAGTTGTTGTGAATGGGAGGGGGTGGGGAGAAGGAGCAACACGGTGGTCTCCCCAGTGTGTGATGCTGGCTGGCTGTTCTCAGCAGTCCCTCGGGTGGGAGGACGGAGAGAACTGGTTGGGTTTTGGGGGCAGGGGCAGTGTTTTCATAACCTCTGTACAGAGTAGGTGCTCTCAAATGTGTTGTTGAATCAAAGAGTAGCTGAGTAGGGATTCTGCAGGAAGCAGAAGGGAAGGGCCCTCCAACTGAAGAAACTTCATGAACAAAGGCCTGGAGGCGGTCACAATGGGAGATGAGGCTGAAGAGCGTGTGTCAGAGAACTCGGGGTTGGAAGGACATAAAGAGCCACCTTATTCGAATCCCTGCCCCAGTTCGAACCGATTCTAAAGCCCTAGTGGTGGCCTTCCGGGAGATTTCTGGCTGCGTTTGAATGCCTCTGGAGGCAGGGAGCCCGTTGTTTCCTCAACAATTCTTTGTATTTTAGAGCATCTCTGACTGAAAAAAGGAATTTCTTAAATTAAATGAGCACTGATTCTTTTAAGCTAAACTAAGCATTGATTCTTTTAGGGAACCCTACTGCCCCTTCAACAGCCTGTTTATTCGGTGCCACATGCCAAGGGCCTTGAGTGCCAGGCCAAGGAGTATGGTCTTTATTCTGCTTGCAGAGGGAGCCCTGGGAGGCCTCTGTGCGGGAGGACTACGAACAGAGTTCTGTTCAGGGAGATGGCTCCACTGGCCAGGCTGGAGCTGGAGTCCTAAAGGCAGGGAAACATGGCATCTGTCTCTCTGCACTTATTCATACCCACTGCGTTATGGACATGAAGGCAGATAACCAGTGATAACCATTTCTCTTCCCAGGCAAACAGGTCAGTGGCGACAGGTATGGACTGAGAGGAGGTGCATGTAAAAATTCTATCTTAGGGTCATTCCAAGTCTGGGTACCATGGAAGCCAGTGCCTCCCAAAGCCTATTGGCCCTCTGGAGTCTGTCTTTCTGCAGAATCAAAGATCACAGGCCGATGCAGGAACCGGGGTCCTGGATGAAGAGAGTCTCCAGCTCTCCTCTGGACATGATGAGAGAGGCAGCTGGAGGGCTGTAGCAGATGGCCATGATGAGAACTGGTGCTCAGCGGGAGAGGTGGTCAGCCTTCTGCCCAGAGATCAGGGCTTCACCCTCCCCAGGATCCCTTCTGACCTTTGCTTTCTCCCAAAAAAGTCAAGGTGATGACAAGACACATCTATCGCATCTCAGCCATCATTGCAGTTGAAAGATGGGCGCGGAGCAGGTGGACTGCTTCAATTATGATGGATGAGGATGGTGACAGCTCTCGGGAGAGCCGCAGGAACCTGGCAAGTGCTCACTCAGCTATGACTCCTCTGGTAGCAATTTGACAAGATCAGAGCACTTTACGAAAGTGGAAAGTTTGGGGACCTTGGGGTTTGCTTGGCCCGGGGACTCTGTCTGCTGAAGTCCTCTGCCAGCAATGTCAGATGGGTAGCTCTCCTAGGAAGGCCCAATGTGGGGAGGCAGGATCAGCTGTGGGGAGGGGCTCTGCCTCACAGGGTCTCCCAACCCTGGGCCTCATGCCTGGGACTCGCCTACTTCAGTGTCCTCCAGCCACTTACCAGGGGATACTAACATGACTACAGCTACCACTTTGGGAGCCAACTGGGCATCTTCTCTGAGCCAAGCCTATGCTGGGTACTGGGAGACAATGGTGGACAAGAGATTCACATCCTGCCTCATGGCACTTCCTGTGTAGACTCTGACTGAAGGGAGGGCCTGGGACCAGACGGCCCCCTGTGTTGTTGGCTGTGAAGTTCTTTTTTTGAGCTTTAGTTGGATCATCACTTTTTAGGCATGGTGACCAGGGTTTAAGTGAAGTAATTTATGAGGAGCCCCCAGCTTGTCACAGGTGTCTCATCAGTGCTGGATTTCCTCTCTTACCAATTCCGTAGACTCTGACTGAAGGGAGGGCCTGGGACCAGACAGCCCCCTGTGTCGTTGGCTGTGAAGTTCTTTTTTGAGCTTTAGTTGGATCATCTCTTTTTAGGCATGGTGACCAGGGGTTAAGTGAAGTAATTTATGAGGAGCCCCCAACTTGTCACAGGTGTCCCATCAGTGCTGGATTTCCTCTCTTACCAATTCTGTTTTCCTTCAGTGCACTTCTTTATTCATTCAGCACACTTGGTGGACACTTCCTGTGTGCCAGGCACTGGGCTTGGCTCCCCAGGAATTAGATGTGGTTCAGTAGTTGAGGGCTCACAGCTTTATCAGCTCAGCGAATGAGGATGCATTTGGATCAGGCAGTCCCTCAGCCTCATCGCCCCTCGGTGATTGCTGGTGGTGGAGGCATGTACCTTGTGGAATGATGGCTGGCACAGCCCTGGACGCAGTGCCCTTGGACAACTGTGCCTTCCAGGCATCAGTGGGCTTCTCTGCATTAGTTCTGCTCCGAAGCCAGCATACAGCAGGTTCCTCACTCCAGAAGATCATCTTCCTAGAGCTGGAGGGACCTTCCGCCCCCCAGTGCAGACAGCTCAGCTCAGAGGTGCTTCAGTTCCTCCAATTCTTATTAACTGCTGTCTCCACTGGGGATACGGGTTGGGGAGAAGCAGATGAGACTCAAGTCTTGCCCTGCAGAGGCTCTCAGGCTGGCAGAGCGGGAGTGCAGCATCAGGCCCTGAAAACCATGTACCAGCTGGTCAGGAAGCCTAGTGAAGCTCTGTGTGAACTCTGAAGAGGGTGCCTTCCATTTTGGCAGGGAGATCAAGGAAGGCTTCTGAGAAGAGACATTTTCTCTGGACTCAGAAGGATGCCTCCAGGAAGAACTGAGGAAGCGCCATAGTTGAGCAGGCCAATCCTCCTGGGTAAGCCCCCTCCCCTGGGCCTCAGTGTCTCTATCTGCACAGTGACGGGGCTACCTCGGGGAGCTTGAAGATCCTGCTGACCTAGACACTGGTAGGTTCAGGCATCACTTTCCCCTCAGAGTCATCTCCCAGGGGAGCCAGCCTATGTCCTCCTCAGTAACTTCAGTTCTTATTTGAAACTTCCTTGTGCACCCCAGGCATATCTGTCCTTTTGGGTATTAGCCACAGTCCTTCTCTCTTGCTTTGTAAGATGCTCAGCACAGTTATGCCCACACAGATATTGAATAAATACTTTCGTGTGTTTAAATAAACTATTGTCATTTGGGGTGGGCAAAGCAAGATTTTGATGATGACAGCAAGAACGTTAAAATCGCTCACTAACTGAGTGTCTTTGAGAAAGTCGCATGCTTTCTGAGCCTTAGTAAAATGGAGGTGTCAGTCCTGCCTGGTCCCCACTCTGGGATTGTGTAAGTGCTAACTCCAGAAAATGGATGATAGAGGAGGAGACCTGGTGAGGGAGGGGAGGTAGGAAGAGATGAAACTTGAGGCCAAAGTGCCAGAGGGGCTTTGGCCTGCTCTTTCAGCTTCCTATTGGCTGGAGGCAGCTGTGACAATCGGGGACACCTTGTGAGTGGTAGTGGGGGTGGTTTGCAGCATTTCCCCCCCTGGCACATGTGGCCAGATACAGGCAGGGCTGGTTTCCATCTTGGGCAGGAGAATCTCTTATTCCATTCATGAAGCCTCCAGCAAGCAAAGGGAGCTTATCAGGGAGTCGTATTGCTCATCACAGACCAGATCCCCATTGCGCTCGGGGGAGCCCACAGAACCAAGTTCACAGGCTCACTTGGCCTCTCGCCTCCTTCTTCTCTTCTTGCCTGATCTCTGCCCTAACAATCCCTTCGTGGAAAGTAGAACAGATCCAATCCAGATGCTACAGACCAGGTCCATGGACTGGGAGGACTCTGGTCACACTGCCCACCCGTCCCCCACCTCCAACACACACACCCTGTCCCCATCATGTCTCCTGATCTAAGAGCCAAGGCACCTCCAGCCCTTCTAAGACTGAGGTTTTATGGAGTCTCCTTCAATTTGCCAGGTTTACGTTTCATGAGTGGAGGTGAAGAACATTGGCCTTAGGGTCCAGGTGATCTGCATCTGATCCCTGGCTCTGCCATTTTCTAGCTAAGTGACTTTGGGCAAATCATTGATCTTCCTGGGTCTAATTTTCCTCAGTTTTCTGCAAAGTGGGGATTATAATAGTGCCTACTTCATAGGTTAGATGTGAGGTAATGTTTGTGATATTTGAAGAGCCTTTATAGTGTTTCTGCCCAGTCGGGCATTCCCCTTTCCCTGAGAAGGGCTCCCTGTTGTTCTCACGGCTGCAGGTCACAGGACTATACCTCTCTGGACAGAGCAAGTGACCAAGTGGAGCTAATCAAAGTCCATCCTTGGGATTTTAGACTCTAGCTGGGGAAAAAAAAGACCTCTTTCCTCTCTGTTGTAAAAGTGTGAGATGTAAGCTTGAACTTGCCTATCTATACACATGGTTCTGGCCTGGGGTGGGAGACAGTGACTCATCAGAAAAACCAACCTAGAGAGAAGCAGCAAAGTGGAAAGAGCCTTGACTGCATTTGGATCCCTAGTCCAGCCAGCATCATTTCTGTCCTTCCTGTGGTTTCACTATTTGTGCGAATGCCCGTAACATTTTCTGTTTGGATCAAGCTGGTTGGAGCTGGGTTTTTGTCACTTGGAATCAAAGGCAATCAACTCATATAAATATACTTAGCAGAGTTCCTGGATCACTAAGTGGTAGCTTTCAGAGTTAAGTAAGGCTTTCCGTTACCATTTACCTCTGACCACCTTGTCACGAGGACTTGGGTATGCTCCCTGCCACCCAGCCAGGACTCTAGGGCTGACTGAATGAGGCACGAAGCTAGTAGGTGGCTTGAGGCTGGAGCCTGCTTGAATGAAGGCAGCAGCACCTGCCCGTGTAAAACAGCGCCATGGATAGTGGCAGCCCAGCATGCAAACGCCTGCCACAGGACACAGACACAGTCAAGCTGCCTACATCCTTCCCCATGTCGGGGCCTGATAATGAACAAGTAATTTATGTCCAGGAGTCAGTGGAGCCTGTCGCAGGCCAGGGCTGAAATGTTACTACGAGGGATTCCTATGAAGGTCATTGCCCTGCTCTTGTTGTTAAGGGTTGTCTGTAAATGGTGTCCTCTTGGAGGCATCCCCTTGTTTTGGCTTCTTTTGGGGAAGAAAGGTGCACCTTTGAGAAGCCGAGTGGGGAAAAGCATTGGGCTGCTTCTGTGCCCTGCCCTTGCTGTGGCCCTGGAATCTTTGCAATGTCTGACCTCAGGTTGCTCATCGATGAGAAGGGGAGATCCAGGATGGATGGGTACGTGAACGATTGTGCGGGATCAGTGAGTGGGGAGGGCAAGAATCGGGCATCCCTCTCTGGGGACAAAAAAATGACTCCAGAGACAGTCTGTGTGAATTAATTTGAATCAAATGCCAGATGTGATAGTAATAGTGTTCTGGAGGCAAAGTACCTATTTTAAGCTCATGAAAAGAGAAGAGAAGGGATGGGGCTTGTGAACGACTCTAACACTTTCTGTGGGCCTAAGTTGTCCTACCTGTTAGTGGACTAGAGAGTCTTCACCATTCTGGGATGCAGACAAAGCATGTTTTAACAGTCCTGTTTCATGGGTGAGGAAACTGAGGCTCAGAGGTTAAGTCGTGCAGCTTTTATGTTCCAGAGTTGGGGTTTTGGACAACCCAGTGCTCAATCCACTGCCCAGCTCTTCCTGCTGTTCATAGAAATCAGTCTCATGGGGTCTTCCCCTGCAGACAATCAGTCTCATGGGGTCCTCCCCTGCAGAGACCCAGAGCCCCCGCCTCTGTTCCTCCATTATTTTAGAGCAGGAGTTCCTCGGGAGGTTGTCAGGCTGACTTCTGAAGGAAAGGGGAAGCCACCCCTTGAGAAAGAATCTGTCTCCCCAAGGAGGTTTGGCTCCTTGTGCGTGCATTACCTCAGCTCAGCTGATCCAGGTTCCATGGAGGGTCTGTAAGTGGGATCCTCCCCCATTTCCTGCATCACAGGGTCCCTTATCAATTGCCTTTTTTCAGGTCCGCTGCCCCTTTTCACACTAGATGCTGGGGTTTCTGATGTGAAACATGATTGATACATCCTGATCTAAGTGCTGCAGTTTTCTTTTCCTCCCAGGTGAGGACTACATTTAAATTTACTTGAAGGTCCTACGAGGGGATGAAAAGTAAAGAATGGAGTGGGAACCTTGCTACTAAAAAGAGAACATGCTAACCCAAGCCAATGAGTCCTGCTTTCTGCTCACTTCACAGCTGTGAGCTAAGCCTGCTCTGGGCATGGATGACCATCTCACAGGAGTTGGGCAATGTCCACTGGGTAGGGGAATGCTGACAGCTTGGTTGGCCCTTATGACATGGGCCCCTGGAAAATATCCCTAAACCCTGATTCCACCCTCAGATCCCAATGGCAGAACTCTGGGAGGCAGGTAGGACCTGGATTATCACACTTATTTCACAGATGAGGAGATATGACTCAGAGGGAGAGTGGAGGGACCAGAAGCTGGGCTGCAGGGCCCTCGCACAGGCCCTTTCTGCCGTGTCTTTGCAAATCTGCCCCCCAACAGCAGGTGCAGAAAGAGCTGCTCAAATGCACAGGGCTCTGGAGCACCTGGCCAGATGCTCCCTGAGCAGGGCTGGGGGAGGTAGCATCCCTCTAATGAATACTCTATCTTTCTGCAAAAGCATCCCCACCACAAGGTGTGTTGGGTGTTATTTTTACGAAGAGATCTGTAAAATGTTTACATGTTTGTTTTAAAGAAGTGGGAAAACAAACATGAAAGCAGGGAATGGGGTGACCTCACCCCTGCCTCTCCTGTCTGGCCAGTGGTCCTTTCCCTGCCTGTTTCTCCTGGCCAGGCTCTTTTCTATCACTCGCTAACAACCTGCACCCTCCAGAGTCAGGTGGACTGGGTCCAACTCTCAGCCCCACCACATTCTAGGTGTGTGACTTGGGAGAAGTTATCTAACTTCTCTGAGCCTCCATACTTTCATCTATGAAAGAGGGATAATAATTAGGGTGATTGTTGAGGTCATCCAGGCTGGGACACTAATTCAGGACAGCAGGCATAACCCAGGACTGTCCTGGCAAACCAGGATATGCAGGCACTGAGCGATAAGAGGAGTACCTATTCTGTGTCGTTGTAAGGATGAGATGGTAAAATACACAAGGTAACTAGCATAGAGCTTAGAGTCCAAATTCTCAATATAAGACAACTTTACTCTTTTTAGTGTGCATTCTCTCTATCTAGGGAACATTCGTGACCTTCTTTTGAGACCGAGGGAGAATAAAATGGTCTGAGCTAAGATTCCTCTCCTTCTGCACAGGTATAATGCTACACAATGTTGGTGTTTGACTTCTCTTCTAAAACTGGGCTTTGGGAATGATCCCAATGGCTCTGAAGTGTCTCCACCTGGAAGCCTCTGATCATGATGGAACAAAATCATATGCGGTCACACAGGTCGCTGACCAAGACCCTGGAGGGCAAACATCCCTGAATTGGGGATGAAGATCCCATTTGTAGGTTTATTCCTCCAGCTTCTCTCACTAATACCTCCCATTGCCTATTATAGGATGCAGATTGCTGGGGTAGAGGGTGAGTGGTGGGAATGACGGTGCTGCTCAGAGAGAGGGTAAGCCTAGATGAGCATTCTGGAAAGCTCACTCCTGGGAGGTGGCCTCAGGGGTGACCACACCTACTCCTGGGGGCTGAGATTGGACAGTGGAGCAGGTCTGCCCTAATGTCATATCTTGAGGAATTCCAGGGATGCTATCAAGGAGTTCCGGTAATTCAGAAAAAGCTGCAGAAAAACACCAGATCAATCAGGAATCCTGCCTTCCCTGGGTGTTGTTACCCGCAGCCCCCATTGGGACCAAGTCTTCCATCTGGTGTGGTGCGTACGTGTGCTCCAGGGGAAGGAACTTCACAGCTCGTGGGAGATACTCCGGGATGTAACTTTATTTTACCTGTACGTGAACTTTTCTTTTATCTTGTGCCCTCGTTCTGCCTGATGTAGAAAAATCAATATAGTAATTTCTTAGTGAAATTGTTATTCAGGGATTTCTCAGTGACTTCAGGTTTTAGGGCCCTGTCACACTCGGGGTTGCTCCCCTGTCAGGATTTTCTCTCTGGGTCGACTCTAAGTGATGGGGAAAGTGCTGCTACTCTGTCTTGATCTCCCTGGTCCAGATGCCACTTGTCTTTTCTGGCCAAGGTGGCTGGGCCCCTTTCAGCTGGAAACCTATTGAGTGTGGCTGCGCCTGCCCCTGGAGGCCAACCTGGCCATGAAACTTTGGCCCAAGACCTTCTCTCCCAGCCAACTTCGGTGCCCCATTTGGGAGTCATGAGAATTTTCTGAATGCCCTGCCATGCAGTCTGGGGCTGCAGGAAACTGTGTGGGGTGGGGAACAGCACTGGCCCTCTCATATCTAGACCTACCACATCTCCCATTCTGTTCTCCAGCAGCCATCTCCTAGACAGCCCTGGGTGTGGGCATAGCAGCTCTCTACTCTGGGGTCTCCACATTTATCTGGGGGCTTTGAGCATCTTCTCCCTTCCCACGAGATTTGGCCCCAAGTGGATAGGCAGCAGAGTTCAGGGCTCTCCCACACCAGCAGCTAATCTTGAGCTTTATCTGTAAACTCCTTCTCCCCACCCTCCCAGGCCTTGGTGCCTTTTCTCTGGTTTAAGTGGGCAGGGGGTAACTGGTGGGTTGTGCCTACCTCCTAACTTATCTATCCTACACTTGAGCCGTGGCTCCTGAATTTAGAACCTAAGAACTTCAGACTTCTATTCTTGGTCTATTCTGACAGCTATCCTCTGGAGTAATGATGGGAGTGGAGTGGGGTGCGACATGCTCTCATGGGAGGTGATACTCATGGGGTAAAAGGGATGTAGGAGAGACAATAAAAACAAATTAAATTAGTATCTCAAATTTGTGTCTTATCACAGAGATTTAAAAAATAGAGCAGTATTGTATATACTGTTTTATTAACTTCTTTTATACATCATGAATATTTACCACTTTCATTATATATTCTTTCATAATATCATTGTAATGACTGTACTGAATTTCATTATATACAAGTTTCCTAATCAAACCATTTTCTTATCATTGAATGTTCAGGTTTTTTCATTTTTTTACTTTCAGAAAAAAAATCTGGGGTGTTTCCTTGGACATAATCCTCATGCAGATCTCTATTTCTTTCAAATACACAAGGATGTTTACTTTAACATTTGAAGATATTCCCACCTCATTCCAACACATGCTCTTGTGCAATTTCTACAGACTCATGTGTATTAAATGCAGAAACATGCAGACTTGAGACTGTGTCTGGCACAAAGCTTGGCACAGAGCAGCTTTTATAATGAAAGTGTTCATTGCCCAAAGAGAGAGGCAGACAGTAGAAGGACAGAGGATAGAGGAAGCAATTGGCTGGAAAGTCTGACATGTTTTGAAGAAGGTGACCCAGGAACTCGGCTTTGAAGAAACAGAAATGTAGGAAATAAATCGAGAAGGAAGAACAATAGTCCAGGCAGAGGATGCAGTGTGGGCAAAGGCCTGGAGTGGGAAAGTGAGTGTGTATTTAGGGAAAGGCAAGGAGTCTTGCAGAAAAGTAGGGTGAGTGTAGATGTCAGAGAAAGACAGGTTGGAATCTGGCCAACGAGAGATACTTCAATATCTCCAGTTCTTGCCTGTCCCAAATAAGCATGAGACATATTTATACTAAAAAATTATTTGTTGTTTATCTTTAATTCAAACTTAACTGGGAGTCCTGTGTTTTTATTTGCTAAATTGAGCAACCCTGTATGTAAAGAATGCAGTAATGCTGCCGCGTCAGAGGCCTCATTACCATTTTTTGGGCCATTGCTTCATGAGCAAAGACAGATCGAAGTGTATGAATCCCCACTGCACCAAAGTACAGATAAACATGACGAACGGTAATGGCTCCAGAAGAGCCAACGGGAGTATTTCCAGGAGCAGGTGAGTGATGGGCATGCTGGAAATGAGCATGAGGGCCCTGGAGCTGAGGCCTCACCTGCCATCCTTGGAGTGCGAGGTTCACAAGGGCATCTCTTTTGAAGGAGTGAGGCTCAGGTCTAGAGAAACAAGGCTTGAAGTAGTGATTGGGTTCCTAGGCTAGCTCACTTAAAGTCCATTCTGCTAATAAGGGGCAGAGTTTTAGCAATATTATGACAGAGGCTGGAGTTAGGGGCTAGCCTGGAGCCCAACTTCTATTTGGAACCTTATTTCTATAGTAACGAAAGCTCCATGGTTCCTGATTGGAAGGAAAGATGGAGGCATCAAAACATACCTCCGTCAACCCTGGCTTGCAGTGGTCTCTGGGCCATGGTTTCACGAGCCCCAGGGGGTGGAGGGGAGGCAATGGGAAGGGAGGACATGCATATTCATGAAAACTGGGGAATGATAAAGAGGGTGAGGTCCCCCCCTCATCTCTTCTCTCCAGCTGTCAGATCTTTAGTGGAGGAAGTACATAGGACACCTAGTTAAATTTGAATGTCAGATAAACAACAAATAGTTTTTCAGTATAAGTGGGTCTCAAGTGATAGCTATCTGCCCAGCCATTCCAAGTGCCCAGAGCAGATCCAGAAACATAACTGGGGTTGCCTCTGTCCCCAATTTGTCCCCAACATATTATACTAAAAAATTATTCATTGCTTATTTGAAATTCACATTTAATTGAGTGGCCTGTTTGAGTTTTTGCTAATTCTGGCAACTCTAGATAGGTGGTGGGTCTGCCTTCCATACTAATTCAAGGACCCAGCTCTGTCACTTTATGGACCAGCCACTTTCAACCTGTGGTTTCCAAGGTCATGATGCTCATTGGCATCAAACCGAAGGAAAGGAAATGAGCATGGAGGATCATACAGGGAGGTTTTGTGTGGGCCAGAACACATGGCTCTGCTCTCATCCCATTACCTGGGACCAAGGACATGGCCACCCCCAACTGCAAGGAAGACTGGAAAGTGTAGTCTAACTTGGTGCTCAGATGAAGTGGAAAGTGGTTTCATGAACAGCTGGCCAGTCTCTACCATTTAAAGAAAAGGCTTTTAAAAGAAGGCATGATGCCTTTTCTAGCGTCATCTTTTTATGACTACAGTTTACTTCAGCAAACATGCGCTTCAGGAGGGAAACCTGGCCCGCGTTTGCTGGTGATAGTCCTTTCCTCTGCTTCCCCTGCAGAAAACAAACAAACAAAACATCTATTTCTTCTATGTTGAGAATAGTTTTTCCTAGACAAAGGCCTGGTAATGATTGTCAAGTTGTATGTTCTTAAATAAGCAACAAGAGAGTCATGACTTTACATCTTGATGGATTCTGGTATACTCTGGTACCACTTATTAGCTGTAGGACCTTGGACAAGTTACTCAACCTCTCTGAGCTGCAGTTTCATTATCTGTGAAATGGGATTACTGGCATTTACCTAATGGGTTTCTGTGAGGACATAACCTGGTCCAACACTTGACAAGTCACTGGAGCTATAACTCAACTAACAGGAGTGACCTCTCAGCAGCTGTCCCATCTTTGTTTCGATACCAGGGACCCAACTTGATCCTGAGCCACGCCTCACTGGGGGACTGATTGGAGGGTCCTCCAGGAATCTGCCCGTGGCATGGAGGAGAACCAGACCCACAAAATCAGCGTGGCTACAAGCCTGGAGTCAACAGCAAGGAGGAGTATTTGCCTGAGAAAGTTTCTTCTGGTCCAAGTCCATCATGGACTGGTGTCTGGGGCCTGGGGGGAGGGAGAGGGTTGCAGTGGGTAAACATGGAAAGGCCTGCCCTAAGCAAACCTCTGCAAATGATCAGAACACAAGCCTCCCTAGAGGGACGAAGACTGGCTGTGGACCACCTTGGGCTCTGGCACATCCCTGGTGGAGACGGTGCTGCCCAGTGGAAGGTGGTTAAAGGTGGCTCCGAGGCAGCAGTGCGTGTTCTCCCATGACTTGGCAGGAGCTGAAGGAAAAAAAGAATCGCCGGCTGATAGGACTTGCTGGGGAAAACATATCAATTCTCTGGAGCTAATTAAGGAGGTGCTGGAAGCAGCTAGAAAATGAGAATTTTCAGGTGGAGGGAGCACAATGAAAGTGAAACCCTGGTTATCAGTAATGATGTGGCCCCATTTTAAATCCAGAGTTGGTATGGCTCGGTTAACCTAGGTTAAATCATTTGTTTCAAAGAATAGTTCCCCCAACTAAATTCAATTGCTTTTTGCATGGCTGTGTCCCCCTGACTTTCGCCCCACAGTTGATTTGCCTTCCCCTTGGGGGTCTGCTCCCTGCAGTAGAAAATGGTTTCCTGTCCTTGATTCAGCCTCAACTTCTCTGTTCTTTCCCTGCCTGCATTCTACACCCCTCCGATTATGGAAAGATTGTCTTCTGGTCTCTGAATCATTAATTTTGGTTGTATAGCTCTTGCCTGGAAGAGTTTTTTTCTGCTCTGAAAAACTCTGATTATAAATAGTTCAATAATACATGTCCTCCTGAGTTTAAGACTCTGGCTTATGTAATTGGAAATCTGGATGTGAAGCAAGTTAAAGTTGATGCCATAAAGACAGTAAAATAATTAATCACTTTGCTCCGTTTAATAGATTCAAGGGCATAGGAACAGCCTCGCAGCCGGGGTGAGTCCTCAGGAGTGGCACTTGCTGTCATGGTGATCTTGGCAGGCACGAGGTGGGGGATGGGGTTGGGGGGAAGGGCCTCAGACATCAGCAGCAGAGGTCAGAGAATAGGATCTCCCCAGGGTGCACCCCCAAAGCTCACTGAGGTCCTGCTTGTAAAGGTGTCAGGCATCTGTCACCCTCTGCTCATCCCCCCTCTGCTGGTGGCTTCCTGTCCCTGAATTCTGGGGTAGTGAATATGTCCTCACGTATAAACGAGTCTGGTTCAGCCCACCCAGCTGACCCCCTGGATGCAGTGCTCTGATTAGAATAATCTCCCTGCAGCCCACAAAGGACTTTCACATTCACTATCTTGTTCTATCCTCACAGTGCTCCGTGAAGCAGGCAGAGCATTATTCTTTCCCTCTCTACTTGTCCTAAGGGAAAATGAAGGCTCGGCTGGGTTCTGGGGTAAATGGTCCATTTCACATGTATCTTTCTCAAAGTCACACAGCTAGTTGATGGAGCCGAGTCTTGCATTGCCATCTGGGTGACTCCTCAGCCTGTGCTCTCTTGGCTCTGCCTCACTGGCTCCCTGAGGGACCAGGAGCACAAGGGCATGGGCATCCACCTGAGGGAGGCTGCCCCAAGGACAGGGACCAGCAGTGAGCAGGGAGAGCTAACATTGTTTGCTCATTTGTAATGTGCCAGACATAACCACTTTCACACATTCGTTTATTCTTCAAATCGCCCTCTGAGGTAGTTATCGTCCTTATTTTATGAAGAAACCGAGGCACAAAAAGGGTAGGAAACTCATGCAAGGTCACACAGCTAGTAAGTGGTAGAGATGGGATTTGAGCCTGTGCTCTTAACCATTGTGCCCTTTGGAAGCCCGTGAGCAACCGTGAGGCTGGGTTGTTCCCTTGCTTAACTCAGTGCCTCTGCGTTGAGCCCAGGGCTTGGCCCAAAGAGGGAGTTCACGAGAGTTTTGTTGAAGGACTGGAAAGCTCAGCTGGGTGGGGTCCCGCTGTCTCTGGACTGGCCAGGTCCTCACCATCTTTATTCACTTATTCCTATCATAAGTGTTTCCTGATCTGGGTGAGGCCCTGTCCTGGCATTGGGGAAACAGTGGTGGATGAGCCAGTCTCTGCTTCTGTGGCAGCAGGTAGAGTATGTTGGAGCAGATGATAATAAAGGATCTATTCTGACTTTGTGTGTAGAATAGATTAGGGAAGAGGAAGAAGGTTTTTATCAGGGTGGCCTTATTTTCCTCTTCATGGTAACTGGTAACTAAAGGGTGTTTGAAACGAGGCAAGGTTCAGAACCTCGAGCTGAAGGGCAGTGCCTCAGAGGAGACACAGATTAGCCCTAATCTTCTCCAGAAATATGTGAACTTGCCATGTGGCCTTGGGCAAGCAACTTTCAGGACAGCTCAGGAGTGAAAGGAGGACAGAAAGGACGGGGAATGTGTCACAAGCCACACAGGCCTTTTGCCTCCGGGCCTCCCACATCTCAATGCATCCCTTATCTCCTGTCTGAGGCTAGTTTTTCTTTCCTATTACAACCCTGCCACCCCATTTTCCCAGATGGGTTCTTCTCCAGTCCTGGACGTCAGTGAGACAGAACTCAAATTCCTGGGTTCTTCTACTCCCTTTCCGGAAGCCCCCAGCCTCTGGCTTTGATGTTCTGATTTCTGAGAGGCATTTGCCTGCCAGAAATCTGGCTACCTGAACCCATTGTTGAAACAGAATCCAAACAGTTCCCAGCAAGTGAAAAACGTCCTGTCCAGTTGGCCAGCTGCGGCTGAACAGGAGGCTGAACTGATGATGATGATACTCTAGATTGTAGAGACCACGAGGGCTGGGATTGGTCAGTTTCTACGCGTCGCTGCATCCCCAGCACCTTGCCTGGAGTGTAGTAGTTCCTCAATAAATATTTGTTGTATCGGTGGTGCTTCTACCATGTTTTCTCGACTCTAAGGTACCATCAGCTGTAAGAAACACTGTCGATTCATTTATAATTCATTTACAACTTTTTAGGAAAGATGAAAGGTAGACATGACATTAAACAGGCGCATCAGCTGTAAGATACGTCCTGATAATAGGAATGCTAAAATGTGAACAAACAACACGTGCGTTTGAGAATCAGGAACCTGCGTGATAATAATCATCCTTCCACGAACCAGACAGTTTTCAAACCGACTCATGTGGCCAATTCAGCCTTGAAAAGCTCATTGTTTTTCATTTTCCTGCCAGCGCTGCTTTTATGTAGATACATCCCCAGGCCCGTGGGTTTCTCGAGCCCAGTTTTCCTCCTCTCCAGAAAGTCGCCAGAGCCCTTGTCAGCGGTCGTGCACGGGTGAGCTGCCTGTGCCACCTCGCCATGACTCTGTAAATGACCAGCTCCGCAACATTTTTTCTTTGGAGTTTATAGGAATAATGGAAGTGACATAAAACTGTGCAGCCAGATTCAAACGAAAGGACAAATGTAGTTGGCCAAAATGAACAATTATAGGAAACAAAGGGAAAATAACGATTAAAGATCTTTCATTACAGCCGGCTAATTATCATGAGTTCTGGACTTAACTGTTCAGGCATAGAATTAAAAACCTTAATTATATTGTCACCTTTGTCTCTCAGCTCCCATTGCCACAAATGAATCCATTTACTGTAAGTGGGGCTGATGAGCAGAAATTGATGGCAGTCCCAGCGAGGTGGCAGAGGGGGCCCGGGAGTGTGTGTGGGGGGGTGCACCAGGCAGCAGTACCAGGCCCGCACAGCTGGGCAGCATCTTCATTCCAGGACATTATAAATTAGAAACACTTTTAATGAGACAAATACAGGTTTGATGGATTTTATGATTTCTTCTCCCCTTCAAACGACTAACAATGCTCCTCCTCTTTCTTCCTTTCTATTAGAGCTGGCCTCTTGTTAAGTGATTGCGTTAATGGTCTTTGGAGACAGGCTGAGTGTGGGAGGACAAGGGGGACTTCCCTTGTGAGGGCACTGGAAGGCTCTTCTCTTTAAAGGAAGACAATTCCTGGCTGTCGTTCCAAATGGGAGCCTTTTAAAGCCCAGAGCAATGAGTGGAAATATGAGATTACTTTGAGAGTGAGGGAAATTGGAAAAGAAGGTTGCGGGATGGTTGGGGAGATAAAATCCTCAAAACTAGCCAGTTGCTTGGTCTGAGAGGCCGGCCAGTTCAGTGAGGGAAGCCAGGCGTGGCTACCAGAGGTAGTCAAGTGATCAATTTCTTGACTTCAGGGTGGGGAGGGGCGCAGCTGGGAGTGAGGAGAGCTAGAATTATCATCAAACATGGTACAGTGGTTATGGACACAAACTCAGGCGCCAGACTCCCTAAGTTTGAATCCAGGCTCCAATTCCTTCTGTGTGACTCTGAGTGAGTTACCTAACCTCTCTGTGCCTTGATATCTTCATCTGTAAGGTGGAGCTATTGATCGTATCTACCCCCTAGGGTTGTTATGAGGATTAAAAGAGTTAATATGCACAAAGCACAAAACAGTGCCTGGAATATCGTAAGAATCACATGGGTAAGTGTCAAACATACCAAGTAAGAAATAGCCCTGTATTCAAATATTGTCTCCCACTTAATGGCAGCGTGACCTTGGGCATGTTACTTAACTTCTCTGAGCTTCGGTTTGTTTTATAAAAGGAGGAACCACCATACATCAGAGGTTTGCACTGGGGAGTCAGTGAAAAAATAGGAATGTACGACTGCTATATACTGTTTATATGTCAACTGCAGCTCTGCTATGAGTTAGCTTAGATTTAAGCACTGTGAAGAGAAAAGGTAGGTAAATAATGGTGGAGAAACTTAACCTTAAATAAAATGACAGCCATCTGCTCGGTGCTTGTGGCTTTCTTGGGTGGGGGATGTTTGGAGGCAGAGTGCTGGGCTCATAGTAGGAGCTCAGGCGCTGTGGTTACCCTGACTTGCCCTCCTGCATATCTGGAGAGGGGGTTCAGGAACCCCTGGCGTCTATACCCCTATCTCCTATCTTTGGGAGAGTCAGGAGCCTGTGTTGCCATGGTGATATGGAGGAGTTAATGGGATGGAACTCCTCACAGGGCTGGTGGTGGGATGGCAGCAGCGGCTGCACAGTGTTAAGATGCCCCAAACAAAAGGGCGAGCACCTCGGCCGCACAGGGTCACAGTTAAACCCAGCTCGTGAGGATTTCCGGCTCAGCTGCCCAGAGAGGAAGAATGAGGTTCAATGTCAAGAGCCTTCACTTTGTATCTGGCTGTCCCTTTCGGCCTCTGCCATGGCCCCCCTCCTCCCCAAGACAAAGACAAGGACAGGGAGATGCTACATATGCTGGGCAGAGGGGGAAGGTGGGGACCCATTAAAGACAGGAAACAAGGAGCAAGAGAGAAAAATCCCCAACCTGGTGTATGTGGAAGAGCGCCCCTGCCCCTCAAACCTCCTTCCTAAAGTAAGAACCCCAGGCAACTGGGTCTCATGGGTGACCAGGGGCTTTTATATCCCTTATCACATTTGTTTCTCCAAAAACCCTGGGGGTAAAAAAAAGCAAGGATTATTATCCCCCATTTTACTGATGAGCAAGCTGAGACTCTGTGAGGCAATGAGCCTTCCCCAGGGTCAGTGACAGAGCTGGTATTGGACTGGGATCAGGTCCTGTGTCTTTCTTCCTTAACACCATGAGACCTGGCAGGACTTTGGGGTGAGGGGGCAGGGTGAGCCCTGAGCTGCTCTCACTCCAGGCCTTTCCGTCTCTGTGGCTCTCAATTTCTGTGCAGAAGTCAAGGACTCTCCTTTAGCCCTGAAATCAGGTGAAAGCAGCAGCTCGCAGTTGCTCCATCAGCAGGTCCAGCCCCTCCCCCTGAGCTGGGCGCTGCAGAACTGATGAGATTGTGACGGAGGGGCAGCTCCCGTTGAACTTCATGTGTAACCTTGAGTCGGCTCCGCCTCTGAGCTTCAGCTTCTTCATCTAGGAATAGGGACAAACATGACTCGCCTCCCATTTCACAGGTTGGTTGTCAAAACAGTTAGTAGGTTGTGAAGAGGCGGGAGCTGGGATGGTGGCAGGTGTGGAAGGTGACCAAGTGCCACCGTGGCCCCAGAGGATCTAGCCCTGCCCTCCTGAGGACTCTTCCCCATCCAGTTCTCTCTGCCTCTGCCCTACACTTTATTGTTTCCTAAAATTTTCCAAGACTTTTGCACATTTGAGTCTCTGTTCAAATGGTTCTTCCATGTATAACTCCCCCATTCTCTGTCTCCAGCCTGTCGATGCTGACTTCCTCTGTGGATGCTCTTCTGACCACCCCACACTCCACCACACCCAGGCACTGCCTCTCTTCTGTGTCCCACTGTACTGCAGAATCGTGGGTCAAGATAACTGAGACGCTGTACAGCCTCGACTTCCCTATTAATAGCCCCTCTCCTTGGCTAGACGAGGCTTCCGGAGGACCAAGCTGAGTGTTTGCTGGAAGCATGATAAGTGTTGGCTGCATTGCTGCCTTCACTTTATAGATGTGAAGACAGGCTCAAATGAAGGAAGTGTTTCATCCAAGTGCCCCCGTGGGCTGAAGGCAGAGGTTTCCATCTCTGGCCCCTGGTTCACCACAGTGCTGTCTCCTGCTTATTCGTGTGGGTTCTGCTCTTGAGACCAGGTAAGTTGGTGGGAGTGTACCTGTAGGAATCAAGATGCATTTCATTGTAGATAATAGAAGTAACTTTAGCTGTCTAAGAAGAAAGGGATTTAAGATAGAAAATCAGGTGCTTATAGGATCACTGGAAGAATGAGAAGAATAGATCCTTGGTGGGGTCTTTAGGAATGACTCTCAGCACAACAGTGCAGAACCGGCCTGCCGCAGGAGCCTTAACCTCTGCCATAATCAAGACAGCGGGGAGTGTGAGGGCAGCTACCTGTTAGACTCACAGCAGCAAGGTAATGATGCCTGGGCCTCTTGACATATAGGGCCTCCTGCAAATACTGCGTCACAAGCTGAAGGAGCAGAAGCAGAAGTGCAGTCCCTGCTTCCCCTTCACGTGCTACATGCACTTACACAAGTGTGTCTGATTGGCTGAACGTAAATCACATCTGGACCCTTAGCTGCAAGGGCATCTGGGAAATGTTGCCAAGCCACTGCATCCACCATGCAGCCATGAGGCCGAGCTAAGGCCCAGAGTTCAGGGCCAAATTAGACCAGGAGGCTTGTTTACCCAGGGAGAACCCACCCTTAGCCATGGCTCCTGCAGTGACCCTGTTGTGAGAAAAGGAACACTGTACTTAGAGTCCAGCATCCCGAGATTCCGAGCTCCATCACGGACTGGTGGCTGACCTTGGACGGTTCACTCACATGCATACATACACATACCCACATGCCAATTTCAGTAGGGCTTTCGCAAAGGACTGATGGGTCAAAATCTGGGGCTGAGCTCGTGCATTTCAATACTTAAGATATTGGTCTCTGAGGTCAGGGCCCTTGCCATTCAGGTCACCATTCTGTGAACTTGCCTCATTATGCCACCGTCAACTGAAAGCCAGGGCTCAGGCGTGGTTAAAAGCATGATGTGAATCCGCACCTGGCTGGCAGCCAAGCATGCGCTGTTCATACTGCACTAGAGCTGCTTCGAAGCTGGAGCTCGTTACAGCCTTCAGGCTGTGGTTCCCTGGGGCCCCCTCTTCCCCAAGACGAAAAACTTCATGCAGAGAGATAAGATGATGAATGTGCCCCAGTCATAAGGCCAGAGGTGACATCCTCTTCTGCCACATATGACCCTGGATGGCTATTGACCCCTCTCATCCTCAATGCTCTCATCAATAAAACTGCCTCCCTAACAGTGCCTCTGCAGGGGTCATGATGAGGGTTAAGAGAGACACAGCCCACTCCGAGCACTCGGTACAGGCTCAGCAAACATCTCCCCCGCTGTCATTGTCTGTGCTTCAAGCCAGTGTCCCCACCAATGCATGATAACCAGTGTGCCATCATTCTTTTGTCTTTCCTTGGGAAAGTCACTGCAGGGCTGCCCCTGAGCCCACTGAACCTACCATGTGTTGATCATTTAGAGCCTGACAAGAAGCTGCCCCTGGGGTCTGAGGAAGGGAATGGGCAAGCGAGCAAACGGAACCAGAACATCTCGGCCCTGGCTGCACATTAAGAAACACTGATGCCAGCTCCATTGGCAGAGAGAGGATGTAATCGGTTCAGGCTAGGGACCGGGCATCATGTTTTATATTATTTATTTTATGACTCCTCAGTGATGCCAATGTGTGGCAGGGGCTGGGACACACTGGATGAGGTGTTCTGCTGCGATCTGATTGGTTAGAACAGAATAACGACAGCCCCTACACATTACCAGTGCCAAAGTATGGCTTCTCTTAATCCTTGCAGGATGAGAATTAAGATGCCCATTTTATGGATGAGGAAACCACGGCTTGTGGGTTTGGGTGACCCTGACTCACGTGTCTGGCTGGGCAATGAGGAGATGGAAGAAGATAACTTCCATGGTTTTGCTTTGTTAAAATCCCCAGGAGGAATTACCAGCAATAGAGAATCTTTTTCTAGGCTCATTCGCAATTTCAGGTGCCAAGGGTTTGGACAGTCTGGCGGGGGCCAGGCTGCCTGTCCTGCCTTTCTGTATTCCAGCCAGCCCTGGTCTCTTGTGGTAGAGGACATGGAAGAGGCTCTGCCTTTCTTTGATGGAGACTTCAGTTTTTTCAGCTCAGGTAGACAGGCATGGTGGGAGAGAAAAGAATTCCAACTTGGAACCGAGCGCGGTCCTTTCCAGGGGACCCATCTGCTTGGTGGCTTCTTGAACCCAGTGTGCCCTGAGAGCAAGTTGTCACAGGGACTTGGCCTAAGATAGGCCGCTTGATCCTCCCAGTGAGGATTTTACCGCTTGCCCCTTAACTGGGACACATCCATCACACTGAGTGTCTCAAACATTGAAAGAGATGGGATTATAGACGGCGTCAGGAGAAAAATGGAGATCGAGCTCCTGAGTAAATGAATTTATCTATTCCCAGACCCAGGTCGGACATCGCCGGCTGGAGGAAGTCATTTATCTCTTTGAGAGATGATTTTAGAAACACAGTCATAGATGTGTCAGTTCTGTGTTTTGCAACTTCAAGGTGAGATGGGAAGAGCCGAAGTGTCTTCTGCCACCGAAAGACAGCAGGAAACCCCACGGTGACCAAGACTCTGCCTGACAGCGGGGTCTAGGCATTGGGTGCTAATTACCACATCTTTTTCTGAATTGGAGTCTGTGTTGTTCCTCTTCACTTCCTTTTGATTATCTCAGGGCAATTTTGAGAGAGCCAGGGATGAATTTAAGAGCTAGTGTGCACATTATTATGGCCTCTCTCGGGGCTTAAATGGCTCTCTCGAAAATAGGCCTGTTTATTTATCTTCTCCTCTCCTTAAATTGTAGCCCACGCCTAAAACTGTGGATTGATTGTGCATTTCTTTTGCCTTAGAAAGAGCCTGTTTATCACTTCCATGGGGCTGGAAATAGAAGAGGAGGTGGGGACGCTGGAGACATGGCTCTTCCAACCTCCATTGCCTGCTTAGACCACAGAGGTAGCTTGGCCTCTGGTTCTGATTTTGAAAGAAGCTGCTTATAGTTTGTTTGCATTAGGAACTGGTGGGTACAAGGGTGTGTGGCCAGTAACTGGAGTGTTTCTATATTTCCTTATGATTAGATGGGCCTCCTTTCTGGGACATGGGTTGTTAAGGGTCAGTTTAGATGAGGGAAACCACACCCGTGACCCTACTGCCACGGGCTGATGGTACAGTCCGAACAAGTGGGTCCTGGGACCCAGGAGAGAAGGCCACGCCCAGAGACACTACCATTACTTGGGGGCCTGGGAATTTTGTCCCTGGACAGTGATCTTCCCCTCGACTTCGGACCTGGGAGTTAACAGCAAAGCTGAGGTGGGAGGCTGGTCACCGACACTTTCTAGTCTCTCCTTATTTCGACTTTGTCAACATTTTAACTCTTTATCAAAGGTTTTTTTTTTTGAGAGAGGGTTGGAGAGACAGAGCTCACACCGTGCCTTGGTTCATGCCCCTCGCTGATACAGGTGGGTGGCCCCGCAGGCAACATGGCCTGAAATCAGATGAGAGGTCTTTGGATCGGAGGGAATGGGTCTTTGGGAATGTGTCCCAGATGGCCCCACAGCCTTTGCCCTAGGCTTGGCCAGCTCATTTCTCACTGAGCTACATTTCCGCCTCTCCATCAGATGCTGTGCCTGTACTGTGGCCCGTCCAATCACTCTCCACTCCAGTCTGCAAAGATCGTTCTAACGCAGGCAGCTTTCTCACACACCACTCCCCTTATATCCCCTCCCCCCCACTGCCCTACCCCTTTTTATGGCTCCCAGTTGTCTGATCCTGGGTTCTCCTGACTCTTCTCGGCTGGTCTCCCACCACACCTTTGCACAGGTCCTAACCAAACAAAAGGATTCGCCACCTTTTCCATACAACACGTTTTCCCACCTTCAAGTCTTTACTAGAGCAGTTCCTCCTGCCTGGAATGACTGTTCTCTCTTCCCATCATGCTCTCTCCTCCATGGTACCTTCTCAGGCTCCACCTGTGGCAGGTGTTCACCAACCCGGCGCTGTGTATGAATGTTGCTTTCTTTGTAAAGAAAGCTTTATTTATTTTTTGGGGGTGGGGGGACGGAGGATCTTAGAATTCAAGTTCATTTTAGAAAATTTGGAAAATATAGACAATCTCTCAAAACAAAATAAAAATAGCCCAGAATCCTACAGTCGCTGTCAATATTTTGGTGTATATCTTTTCAATCTTTTTTCTTTCATTATTTTTTTAATGTAAAATATTTTAAAGACAAAATAGAGAATAATTCAACATTCCTCTGTGTCCCCACCCCTTTTATCAATCCAGTAGTTTTTCTACATATATATGTAAATTTAGTTTGAAATACTTTAGGATGATGTACAAATTGTCCACACTGTTTTGAAAGCTGCTCTCCACCACCTCCCACTTAATAAATCGCAAATATTTTTCAACGACTGAAGAATATTCTTTGAAATGATGTATAATAGCTTATTCAGTTAACCAACCCTTATTTTTGGACATTTACAATTATTATAAGCAATACTGCATATCCATGACTATTTTCCAAGAACAAACTCAGGGAAGTGTAATCATTGGGTCAAAGAATATGGACATTTTTACATATTCTGTCAAATTAGCTTTTTAAATGATTATTCTCCTTTACATATCCATAAGCAGCATAAGAATATCAATTTTAATGCATCTTAGTGAGCACTGAGTGTTATCATTTTTGTGAGACATTGTCAGTTATGAATGAATGAAGGAAGGAATGAATGATAAAAGCCCTTTCATGGGAGTGATGAGATCTCCTTGAGAACTGCCATCACACTACCACTCCCCTTGTGGCCAGCTCAGATCCCCTGCCTGTGTGAATATGTGTGGTGGGAGTGGGTAAGGCAGAGAGCTTACTTCCGGGCCATCTCAGTGTGGCTTTTAGACTACAGCCAAGTCTGTGAAATGACCGTGCTGCCAAAGTAATCACCCTTTTGTGGGCCAGGCTAATGTGCTCCTCCCTTGCTGCTTGGATCAATACCATACTTACTGCAGATTAGCTAAATGAGCCAGCGCAGCTGAGAATGAGCTTCTAGAGACAATTACTATGGAAAATGCAGCCATATTTTAGTTGGCACCACATGCATGAAGCTCTTTGCAAATATCAATATATACTTACTTGCCTGACAAAAACAGATCAAACCCAAGTCAAGAGATTAATCCAAATGATCGGACTGTAAATGATCCTTATTGGCAAAGTGGGGTGAAGAAGCCTTGACTTTTTTGATAGTTGCTATTATTCAGATTGTGCTGGAAATAACCAGCCTGGCAAAACTGGCTCACACACTCTTCTGCAAGAGTACTACAGGTAGAAATAGTTGATGCTGAGGATGATAACCGTTCATATTTGCATGTGTTATCTCACACTTGATCTTCACCACAACCTTGGATTGGTCAATAAATGCTTATTTAATCAATCAATTCATTCATTTAACAAATAAGTATTAAGTAGCCTTAATGTACCGGTATTGTTTGAGAACTTGCAGCCTGGTGGAGCACGACTGACAATAACAAGAAAACCATCGAATGGTGAAGTAATCATGCCTGGAAGGAAGTGCTACAGAGAGGAGGAAAGACAGTGCCATGAAAAGAAAAGATATGGGGTGGCGGTACTTCCTTTTGATGAGTGATTGGAGGAGGCTTCTCCGAGGAGGTGACATTTCAGTTGAAATGTGGAGGATGAGAAGAATCGAGCCAGGAGTGAGCCAGGGCAAAACGAGAGAGGGTGTTCTAGGCTGATGGACCAGGTTGTGCAAAAGATGTGAACTGGGGATGAGACTGGCAATTCCAAGGAATGGAAAGACTGCGGTGTAAGACTGGGCATCAGATGGGAGAAGCAACCAACAGCCAGACCACACAGAGCCTTGTGGGGCATGGTAAGAAATTTGGATTTTATTTTAAGGGGGATCAGGAACCATCAAACGGCTTTATAAAGGGAAGGACATGATCCGATTTACATTTTTAAAAGATCACTCTAGATCCTGGGTTGGGAATGAAAAATAGTGTATTCATTTCAATAGCTGGTTCCAGAAGAATAACAAATGTGAGTAGACAGGATGGCAAAGTGGGGGAGCCTTGGGTAAGATCTTCTGAAAGGCTGTCTAGGACCAGGGGGCGGGAGCCACCTGCCAAGGCTGAAGCCTCTGATTCTGATTTTTTTTTTCTGATTTCATGTCTCATCTCCTAGTTTCTTTTTCCCTTGGGAGGGTTTGTCACTGGCATAATTTTTGGCCCATTAAAATAGAAGGCAAAGAATGGCAGGGAAATTGAGAGCTGGGAAACTTTGAGCAGGTGAAACAGGGATATCGATCATGTTCTCCCAGCCTGTGGTGCTCGCTCAGTGTGCTAGTTTCCACCCCAAAGAACAGCTGGGAACCCCTTCTCACTATTGCTTGGGCACCTTCCCCACCCCCTCCTCTTCCTCACTTCCTCTCCCCCTGCTTCTCCCCTCTCCCTCCTTCCTGCCTCTCCCCCTTTCCCTTCCCCCTCCCTTTTACCCCCCCTCCCTTCTCCCCCTTCCCCTCCTCCCCTCCTCCTCCCCCTCCCTCCCTCCTCCTCCTCCCCCTCGAAAGGCAGCTTTTTTATTTCTCCCAGTCCACCACCCAGCACCCGGGGTTCTGACCTGTGGTAGTTCTTATACGCAGATCCCCTCCCCTCCCTTCTCCCCTTTCCCCTCCTCCCCTCCTCCTCCCCTTCCCTCCTTCCTCCTCTTCCCCTTCCCCTCTTCCTCCTTTTTTTCCTCCTCCTCCCCTCCCTTCTCCCAACTTTTAGTTAGCAAGTTTTCATGCAATAAAACAGTTTCCTGAAAGGCGCATGTAACTTTCCCCTTGGGAGCATAAGAAATTTGAGGTCTTCTAATAAATTCTCTCTGACCCAAAGCACAGGGAACCACGTGAGATCTGTGCCATCCTAGAGCTGTGGTGAAAATGGTAATGTCCATCACTCTTAGGAGCCTTCAGGATGAGGCACCGCAGAGATGGCTCACACTTACACCGGTGACCTCCAACGTCGACACACCAGGAAAGCAGGATGGGGCCTGGCGGCAGGTCATGTTCTGGGCTGGAAAGTCCGTCTACTCATTACCCGACCTTTGCTAAGTACACCAACTAATGGAGCGAGAGACATGAAAGATCTTCCCAGGCCATGTGGAAATGTAATTCAAACCCAGGCCGAGGAGGTCACAGTAAGTTAGATTAATTTCCATCCTGCCTTTCCTTACAAAGCTAACCTTTGCCTTACGAAAAAGTTTTTTAAAAGAGATAAGTCAGTGTTTATTCAGCATTCGAAGGGGTTTTAATCCTAGCAACCCTGTTGGAAGCGTCTCCAATTCCTTGGGATTCAGCCCAGAAACTATTGATCCTTTACATCAAAAATGATTGTGCTGAGTTTGAAATCTATCAACTATTGGAAATTCAAATGAAGCCATTGGTGAAGTCCTGTTTAATGAGGGTTAACAACCGAGAGAGTCCTTTGTTAGTCTGCCTCTTTGCCAGGTCTTCCACTCCTGCAGGGGGCCAAGGCCTCTCCCCAGGTGCCCATAGACACAGCAGGATGGTCTTTTTCTTTCCTCTGGGCATTTCCACCCTCGTAAATGATGATACCTGTCACCCTGCCAGGCCCCCACCAGTTCTCTTTCCATCCTGACCCTTTCCTGTCTTATCTTCCCCCTTCATTTTCTGTTCTGTCTCTCCTGTCCTCTCTCTACTTCCTATCCCATCTCTTCCATATCCTCCACCCTTCCAATTTCCTGCCTCTTTCTTGCTTTGTTCTGTATCCATTCCTGTCTGTCATGAACCTTGAGACCAATAAACATTCACAAACTGTCTTCCATCAGAGACCTCTGAAACTCTAAATTTTTCTTCAGCATGCTGTTATTTGACAGAATGAGATCTTGAATTCTTAAAGTTTATCACCCATTTCTTATTCATAGTCCGTCCTCACCTTTTTTGGGGGGACCTGAAACTGTCTTTCACCTACTGCGGGCTGCCTCTTAGGTAATGGGTTGAGTGTAGATGGTGAGTTCTCTGTGCCTCTTCTCTGGCCCCTCTGAGTTTTCTAGAATGTGTTCTCTTTGCCGGTGGTGTTCCAGACTGGAAAGTTCTGCTGCTCATCGGGAGACCTCCCTGAGGTGTTGCCAGCTATGGGGATTTTTGTAGGAGATGAAGGGCCAGAAGAGGTGCTTGGAGAAAAATGGTTGAGAGGAACTGGAGAGGCCTCCTTCAAATCTCTCCCAGTGAACTCCAAATCTTGTTGATGCCCAGTTCCCTAAAGTCCCACATGAATTTCTCGTGTGTTTGTTCCCATTCCTCTTTCTCTAGTTCTCTCTGCTTCAAAATTGGGAGGGAGAATTTCCCTGATAATTTTTTTAGAAAACTCCTTTCAGCCCTCTTGCTGCTCCTTGCTGGACAGTCTCTGCCTTTTGGTCCATGAGGACCATCCAGAGAGCCCATGGGTCATTTTTAAGTCCTTGGTTACCAGGCAAGGAATTAAGAAGGATATTCTCCAGTGGCAGTGTGCGGGAGGAGGGGAAATGGAGAGGGCAATAAGACAGGGCATCTGGGAACCACACTGAAGAGCAAGGCTCTGCAGAGCTGGACGGATGCCTACAGTGTGGGCCGGTTAGAGACAGAAACCCAAACCCAAGGAGCTAGAGCAAAAATATGACTATTTATAAGTTCTTGTAACTGGCCTCTGGCCATTGGACTCAGAGTCTCAACAGCATCATCAAGACATCAGCTCTCTTGACGGGCAGTATTGCCTAATGGTCAGACACCGCCTGCATTTGAGTCCTGGCCTCACTCTTATGAGCTGCGTGACCTTGGCAAGTTCCTTAACGTCTTTGTGCTTCAATTTCCTGTTTTGTAAAATGGGATTCAAACACCACTATATTATCGGGCTACTGTGAATGTTTAATGAGTTAGTACATGTATAGCGCTTAGATCAGTGTGGAACACACGGTAAATGCTATGTAAGTATAAGCAAAGTATCACAAACTGAGGGATGGGGTTTAAAACAATAGTAAACAACAATTTACTATTTCACAGTTCTGGAGGCTAGAAGTTCAAAGTCAGGATGTAGGCAGGGCCCGGCTCCCTCCGAAACCTGTAGGGGAATCTCCCTGGCCTCTTCCTAGCTTCCGGTAGTTTCCCAGAAATCTTTGCTGTCCCTTGGCTTGTAGATGCATCGCTCCGTCTTCACAGGGCATTCTCCCTGTGTGTCTTCACAGCATTTTTCTTTCTGCGAATGTCTGTCTCTGTGTCCAAATTTTCCTTTTTTATATGGATACCATCAGATTGGATTAAGGCCCACCATAATGACCTCATTTTAACCTGATTACCTCTGTAAAGACACTATTTCCAGATAAGTCACATTCTGAGGTACTGGGGGTTAAGATTTAAACATAACTTTTTTTTTGGAGGGGGACATAATTCAGCCCATAACATCGAGACACCAAGTATTATTCTGTCTCTGTCTCTCTGTCTCTCTGTCTCTGTCTCTTTCTGTCTCTCTCTGTCTCTCTCTGTCTCTCTCTGTCTCTCTCTGTCTCTCTCTCTCTCTCTCTCTCTCTCTCTCTCTCTTCCCTTTATTCTCCTCTGTGTTGGCTTCATTCAATGACAGATTTTCCCTAGGCTTTGGCACAGACTGTCATTGCAGTCCTGGGCTTATAGTCCAGCAGCGTACTATCTTTTCTAAGAGTTTCAGCAAAACTCAATAATTGTCTCAGCTTGAACCATGTGCCCACCCTGAAGCCAGTCCCTGTGACTAAGGGCAGGTGGCGCTCACGGTAGCCATCTCTGGAGCCAGGGCCTGGGGCGAGGCCCACTCAGACCGTGTAGATTGTGAGTTGGGCAGAGGCCGTTGCCCAGAATGAAGATCAGGTCTTGCTTCCTGGAAGAGGGGTACTGGACAGGCAGAAGAAACAGATGCGCCTAATGCCTCAAAGGAACATGGCAACAAGGCTGGAGCTGACTTCTACCCTCTTAATGCTGTCATCTCAAGTGCGGTCGAGTTTAATTGGGGGAGGACGGTCAGAGCTAGGGAAAAACAATGGTCAGGAGAACAAGAGGCAACTTTAAGCTCAGCATGAGGAAGTGCGTCTGCGACAGAGCAGTCTGCTTGGGAAGGGACTTTTGCTTTGGTTAGGGTCAGCATCCGTCCCCAGAGGTGAGCAAGAGCAGCTGTGCATTTTACTGAGAAAGCTGCAAAGGGAATTCACACAGCGCAGAGGGAGTGGACTAAACCAGTGGCTTTCAAACTTTTAATGCTGTGATCCATGAAATGGAATTATATTTTGAACACACACACACACACACACGCACACGCACGCTCGAAACGAAAGTTTCACAAAGCAATTTTACCTTTACTACAAGTGATACACTCTGACATTGTCCCTTCTATTTCAATTTTAAAACACTCTCAGCTCAGTAAATTGATTTCCCAGCCTGGAATTTGGAAACCTGGACTAGATGACCTCTGAGGTCCCTGGCAGCTCAGTGACTCTGGGATTCGATGACAGGTACCATTGGGCCAAGAAGGAGGAAATGTGGTTTGGTATTTTAAACATCACCTGCCTAATTAGCAGTGACACTGGGACTGGAGCCCAGATCTCTGGACATTCAAATTAGTGCTCCCTTCGCACACCTGCAGCCCGGCGTACGATGGTCTTTCTGTGCCCTCTCCTCCGTCTTTGGATGCCTACTCCGTCAGCCTGTGAAATGGAGTACTTTTGACCACATCAGTCCTCTGCCCAGACACCTTTGGGGGTTCCCCCTTTGTCCCTGGACAGAAGTCCACTATCTTTATCTGCTAACCCCACTGACTTTCCCAGGAACCTCTCTCACTGTTCCCAAAACTATATCTCTTTTGAGCTGCCCTTTCCCCGTACCCGGACCCACACCTTCGACCCCATCCTCCCCTCAGCCTGAGTGACCTCTTTCCATTGCCCCTTCTCCAAGTTCTTCCTGTTCTCTAAGTGGCAGTGCCTTACCCTTCTGAGAAGCACCCCACAGTTCACTCCCCAGCTGACAGGGATCTTTCGCTCCTCTGGGTCTTCTCACCTTGTTTCTGTTCTTCCCGGACCACGAAACTTGGCAGAGAAGACTGTGGTGTTCGTGAATTTCCCACAATAGCTAGTCTCGCGTGTCCAGAGGAGATGCTTGAAGAACGGGCGAATAGATTGATGGATGGATAAACGGCTGGATAAATTTTATAACGCTGAATCTAATAATTAATTAATTAATTACAAATTACTGTGTGCCAGGCACTGTTCTAGACACTGGGGCAGCATATTGAACAAAACAAAGATCCCTCCCCTCATGGAGCTTATGCTTTAGCTGGAGAGGACAGCGAACAAAATACAAAATACAAAATACAATATTCCCTGCTTTGTTTCCTCCTCAGCCCTAATCACCATCTAATGTACCATGTATGTAATGTATTTGGTACATTAGATGGTAATTAGGGCTGAGGAGGAAACAAAGCAGGGAAGGAGATAGGAAGTGGAAGGGCTGTTGCAGTTGTAGATGGGATGGCCAGGAAAGGCCTTTCCGAGTGTAAACATATGGGGGCAGAGCTTCTCATGCCAAGGGAAGAGCAAGGGCAAAGGCCCTGAGGTAGGAGCATGCCTGTCACGTTCAAGGAGGAACCAGGAGGTCAGTGGGGCTGGACCAGGGAGAATGAGGGGAGAGCGGGGGAGGAGCTGAGGGAGAGGGGAAAGGGGACAGCTCCACAGGGTCTGTGTCCCGTGTTGGATCCTCCAGGAAGCATGCTTTGAGATGGAGATTGGGTCGAAGAGGGTTTATTAAGGGGTGTTCTTGGGCCCAATACTGGTGAAGGGGAAGGGAATGAAGGGGAGGAGAGAAGAGAAGGAAGGACAAGGTGGAGGCAGGAGTTGAGCAGCAACACAGCCTCAGTGAGGTCTCAGCTGACCTTGCACGGAGTCCTGAAGATGGGCTAGTCTTTACAGGTGTCCTGAGCTGGGGCGAGACATCTGGACCTTACGCTCTCATGGTCAAGCTTTGGGTGCAAGCCACCCTGGGAAGTGGGGATGACTCTAGGCAAGGGGACTTTCTTCCGCTGAAGCAGTCCCTGAGGGGGTGATGGCTGTGGACTTGGACTGTCAGCTGGGCTGCTCCCAGCAGCTGGGAGATGAGGCCCTTATTCTTGAATGGAGTCTGGAGACCATGCCTTGCAGGCTCAAGTGAGGACCTCACTGTTGTTCTGAGTGACACAGGAGGGTTTCGAGAACAGGAGCAACATCACTGGACCCATACATTTAAAGGACCATTCAGGCTGCTGTGTGTGGAGAAGAAATTGTAGGTCAATGAGGAAGCAGAGGGAGGAGGAGCAGGGAGTGGACGATCCAGGCGAGAGATGGAGGTGGCTGGGACAGGGTGGCAGCAGAGGAGTTGCAAGAGGTGGTTAGATTCTGGACAGATTTTGAAAGCAGAGCTGATAAGGTTTGCTGACAGATTCTACATGGGGCTTGAGAGAAATGGAGGAAGCAAGGATAATTTTGAGAATTTTCATAGAAGCAACTCAAAGCGCAGAGTCGTGGTGACCTAAGATGAGGTACAGATGTGCCCGGGGAGGAAGGGAGAAGATCTGGTGCTCAACTCCATACCTGTTAGGTGTGAGATCCTGTTAACCCTCCAGCAGGCACCACTTAAACACCAGTCCACAGGTATGGAGGGCAGGGCGGAAGCACAGGCTGGATTGATCGGCAGATAAATTCTCCATTGGTGGCTGTGTGTTAAGGATGTGCAGGAACAGCTGGGGTAATCTATGTGTGGCTATCCCAGACCCAAGGCCGCCCTTTCCTGGTCTCTCGGAGGCCAGGTGCCCATGCACCCTGGAATGCCACCGCAGTCTGAATGAACTATGATGGGTTTCTGTCCCTGGACTGGGGCGCTGAGGAGTGGAACCTGATATGGGGGCGCCCAAACAAGTTGTCTCTTAGGTCCCTTTTCACTGTGATCTGGGGACTTTCTGTGGCACGGTGGGGGCTCCTCTCTCCTCACCCCTCTGGATTCTCACACCTTGCCCTTGCCTGCTTTGTGCTGGTTTGTTCTAATCTTGAGATGCTCCTGGTACCTTCCTCATTGTATTCTCAGTCTCCTCAAACTTTTGAAAGATGTTAGTAGTGCACAACCTGAAGAGGAGAGGGGCGTTGACAAAATGAAATCTGACAAAGATAATTGCGTGAATCCTTTGTTGCTCAGCCCTGAATATGGCTCCACACTGTCAGTTTTTATTTTATTCAAATCCCGGAGTCGAACATCCACCTGCAGGTGAGGGAGTAGTGGGAGATGAGGAGAATGGGAGTGAAGCTGCAGGCCAGAGGCAAGATTTAACCCCGCTCCTGCCACGGGAGCCTTCTGGGGCTAAGGCCACAGTGCCATGTCCCAGGGCTTCCTTTGGTCTGGGGACTGAGACAGTCTCAGGGATGGGCAGATAGACAGACAAGTGAAAGGCTTAGGGGACCATCACATTGGCACTGCCTGCCAGGCTGGAAATCACAGCCTTAATGAACATTGAGTTCCTTGATGAGGCAGGCACAGGTTTGTCCCCCTGGGTGAGAAGAGAAAGCCACTGGCAGGAGGGGGGGTCACAGTGACCTTGCAGAATTGCACTGCAGCCGGCTCTCCTCAGAGTTCCCTGCCGTCGTAGCTGACAGGGGCCTCTGGGCCACTGCTGGCTTCAAAGTGCGCCTCTCCCGTCCAAATGCTCCCATTCCAAATTCCCAGCTGCTGTTCACTGGGGTTCCACGGTGTTGGGTGTGGATGTTCCCACAGATGGATCATGTGGCTGAACCTTTGCCTGCCCTGGCCCCTTTGTCTGGACTGACCTTCCTCAATGTCTCAATTTTCACTCTGTGAAATCCGAGTCATCCATTAGCACCTTACTCTGGACCTCAGGATCCCTCTTAATAGATTCTAAGCCATGACCGCCAAACGATGAACACTGGCAAGTGAGATGAAACATATTTGCCATCCCTGGTCTAGAAAAGGGAACCAAAATGTAACCAGCATTAGCATTTCAGTGATATTGGAATTTAGTTAACATGTGACCTATGCCATAGATATCAGAAGTCGGTCTGGCCCCTGTTATGACAAAGGTTTTCATAATTGTTTGGTGATGAACATTTGATTGCCGAGTGCCATGTTCTTAATTAGGACAGCTTAGGCTTAAAGGGCCGATGGAGATCCCATCCTTTTGGAGATCATGCTGAACCACTCCTTAGCTGTTTAACACCACGAGAAAATGCATATGGACAACACCGGAATTCCTCATATCTGAGGTCCTATCAATCACCTCTGTGAGCAAACCAGTCAAACCACTGAAACTGGCCAAACTTGCCTCACTCAGGCAATCTCCCTGGAAGCTGCCATCCAGGGCTCACTGCCACTTCTCCTTACTTCTATTTGGGATGCCTCCCATGGCCACAATGGCTCAGAATAACATCTCAAAGACTAGGGGTGTATTGGGAGGCCCACCCGAGATGGCTTTCTGGAGAAGCGAGATTAGGGAAGGCAGAAAGTTAATGTGCACCCATCAGCCGCGGTATCCTCTTTCGTAAAATCAGGACTTGGGCCCAGTCACACTCTAGAGCATGCTGGAGACCTGGTTTTTGACTCCATAGCTTTGGATGAGCACCTATAAGAGGTTAGACATGTCGAAGAGCAAAAATATGGTCTACATGTTTATCTAGTAATCCAACCCAAACTGTTTAGCACCTGCTGGGTCCTGGGCACTGGCCCGGGTGAGCTAGGAGAGCAGGAGCCAGCTTCGGCCCCCAGGGACCTCACATACTAGTAAGGGATGGGCCCAGGACACATAGAAGTGTAATAGAGGCAGAAAGTAGGATTGCCCAAATAGAGGTGCAGAACCTATCCCATGAGGGTCTGGAAGAGGGAGTGTGTGTGTGTGTGTGTGTGTGTGTGTGTGTGTGTGTGTGCGTGCGCGCGCATGCACATGCATGCATAGGTCTGAGAAGGCTTTAAGGAAGTGATGGCACTGAGCAGAGCCCTGGAGTCTGGCTAGGATTTGGAAATGGAAGGGGAAGGACACCCTTCTGTTCTTTACTGAGGGCTTGGCCTGTTGGAGAAACCCAGGAAATGCTCACTAACCAACTGCTGAGTCCCTGCACATCTAGTTCCCTCCTTTGGGTCCCTCAGGCCATCATACAGTGTTTACAAAAATTAATCCCAGGAGCAGGATGGCAAAGACAAGCACAATCCATCACTTTGTCAGAGCTCTGTTTTGAGACACTGAGAGCCTGGTCGGGAATCATTTTGAGGCAAGGTACAGAAACCCACTTGGAGGTCAGGGAAAAAGAAGGAGTTATGAAGACACTGGACAATGTCATGGCACCTAGACATGAAACGTACAAATGGGCCTCCCAGGAGCTGAAAAGACCTTTTTTTTCCACTTTGCCACCCTCCCTCCCATCCCTTACCACAGAATGCTTGATTTCTTCTATTATGTCTCTAGAACTTTTATCTCATTCTGCTCTGCAGACTGGCTTTTCTGCTCATTCATCTGCTAACATGCGACCCGTTAAGGCCGCCATGAAATGGCAACGTCAGCCCTCAAGCCTCCAAGGCCTTCCCACTCCATTCCCTGTGGTTATTGGCCAGTGTCAGTGTCCTGATTCCAAAGTCTCAGGGGAGAGAATCTGCTAGGTCGTCTTACCTAAGATGTCTGCTTCTGGCCCCTTCAGCTGGGAGCAGAGGCAGGATGGGACTTCACACATTATAACTGTCCCCTTCCCAGTGTTCTTCCAAGAAAAAGGTAGAAAGGAAATGATGGGCTTCTCTGGCAGGAAGAGCATCCATCTGCTAGGCTATCACGTACAGTGTGGGCAACCACACCAGGATTTTAAGGACTTCAACTACACAGAGGATGGGCGCTATTCCCATCATTATCTGTGTGATAATAGTAACACACCATGAGTAGCTTAACAAGCACAGGAACAGTTGTTTTTGTCTAACAAAGTCTACCTGGCACCTTTTCTCTCTAGAGTAGGCAATTTTAAAAGAACGTTTTATGATAATGTTGCAAGAAGGAATGGTGGGTGGTATTATTCACAACCTCCTCTATGCCTGGCCAAGCCTTAAATCGTCCTTGGGCTCTCCCAGGCTTCTGGAGTTAGAGCTAGTCTCTAGGTACTGACTGCCCCAATGGAGACACGGCCAGAGCTTGGACCTCGGAGTGCAGCTTCCCGTATCACAGGTATTAAATGGTCATTTAGGCCCAGGCCAGCTCACGAAGGCTATGTAATAAACCTCTGTGGCCCTTAATGGCCTTTTAATACAAACTTCTCTACATTCATGTGATGGAAAAACAAATCTAGAAGTGAAACTTTTCTTAAAGCTAGGAGACTCTTAGTAATCCCCTGCAATCCTGCCTTATATGGGAGGCCCAGGAGAGTAAGGAATGTATGCAAAGTCACACAGCTATTCAGTGGCTGGATTGCAACTGAACTAACAACATAGCTGCACTGCTGATAAATTAACAAAATCCCAAGTGCACAGACCTGTGTAAGAAATAGGTCGCTGTTTATCTTGAATATTGATGCTTGAGAAAAAGCAGGTTGAATTAGATTATAGATGATTGTCAGATACCTTCATGAAGTTCCAAATGGCTTCCAAATACCACAAACCTTTAAAGATTAAAGATTATAATGTATAACCCTCTCCTATATAAACATGATATAACATATATACAAATATAGATAGATATCTGTATCTAACATATGTATATGTGTGTGTATATGTATATATATAGTTGACCCTTGAACAATGCAAGGGTTAGGGGGACCAACCACCCCCCCCATGCAGTCGAAAATTTATGCATAACTTTTGACTTTGCAAAAACTTAACTACTAATAGCCTACTGTTGACCAGGAGCCTTACCAATAACATAAATGGTCCATTTTAACATATATTTTATGCATTACAATGTGTTATATGCTATATTCTTACAATAAAGTAAGCTAGAGAAAAAATTTTAAGAAAATTATAAGGAAGAAAAAGCACATTTACAGTATTTATTGAAAAAAAATCAATCTGCAAATAAGTGGACCTGAGCAGTTCAAACGATGTTGTTCAAGGGCCAACTGTATGTGTGTGTGTGTGTGAATATATATACATATATATCATATACGTGTGTGCATATATACATGTATATATGTACAGATAAGGAAACAACTAATCTTTATTATGTCTGTTTCTTTTAGAAGTTGAGATTATGTTTCGCTCTTATTTAGAGGAAGGTAGAACAGTGCTATATGATAGAACTTCCTGCAAATGATAATAATCTTCTTTATCCAATATAGTAACCACTAGCCATATGTATCGATTGAACACTTGAAGTGTGGGTAGTGCAACAGAGGAACTGAATTTTTAATGTTATTTAATTTTAATGAAATTAAATTTAAATGTAAATAGCCACTTGTGGTTAGTGGCTAGCATATTGGACAGTACAGCATAGCATTACTATTAAGCTTATCAGCCAAAACACACTTGGGGCTCTCAGATGGAACAAAATGGGGTGGAATGATGATTTAAAAAAATGATAGAGACAAAGGAAGATATTTAATTAAAGGAAATTGGACAAAAGTTAGAGCGGATACGTGTTTATGTATGAGAAGGCGAACTGAACTGTGAATAGTAAGAGGCAAGGAGAAAGGGGTGCTTAATATGGTCTATATTCTTGAGGGGGGTTAAATAAGGCAGGAGGTGGTGAAGCTGCCACGGTCAGGCAGTCCCGTCGGCCACCAGGGGTCCCCATGACCCAGCACAGCTTGGTTGCTGAGGTGAGAGGCAAGCTGTAGGTGGTGGGAGAGGAAGGCACAGACAAGCCAGCCCTTGAGTGGGCTGGAGAAGAGTCACTCTGTGCTAAGCCCCACTTTAAGTACCTTACAAATTACAGTCCTATGAGTTATGTAAGTACTATTTTATCACCCTCATTTTACAGATGAGCAGCTAAGGCACAGAGAAGATAGATAACTTGGCCAAAGTCACAGCTCTGTTAAGTTCGTAGGAAATAAGCTAAATAGTCTAGCTCCAGAGTCTGGGTTAACTATAGGGCCTGCTTCTCTCATGGGGAGCCTGACTCTACATGGTTCTAGAGCCTTGCTTAGAAAGTGTAAGTATTTCGCTACCCAACTTGGTTATCTTCATTTATCTCAGTATTAAGCTGTTGGGAATGTTTATATGAAAGGTTGTATTCTTTCTATTTTTTATTTTTTTGCCTGCAACCACCTTTCATTTATTTATGTGTTCATGTTTTAAATAAGTAAACATGGAATACACTATGTGCTGAGGCTGGGAATACAAAGAATCAAAGGAACCTGCCCTTGGGGACTTAGGGCTCAGCAAGAGAGATATGAAGTGGATGAGAATGCCTGCTCTGCAGGGTATGGTGGTCTGACCGTTTGGGGATAGGGACAGAAACAGAGGAGAGAGAGAATCCTGACCAGCTGGGATGTCCCAGAAATTTTCTTGGAAGAGGGGGCCCTGGAGCCGTATTTTGAGAAACAGGCAGCATTCGAACACATCCACTTGTCTCTATTTTGGGTTTCAGCACCCTCCTGCCACGTGCTGACAAGGTACATAGCTACCGGGAGGATGACATTTTTCCAGAAATTCAGAACTCAAACAGTCCAATATGCAGCTACCCACTCAGTGCTGAGTCCCTCAGGGGTCACGGCCTGGTGTGCTGGTCAGAAGCTGGCTATTCAAACTCCTTCTGCCTCCTGCACACTGACCTCCTTCAGACTCACGAGAACAGCAAGAGTGTCCCTCTGAGGCCCAGCCTTCCGCACAGGCCTCGCCCACACTCCAGGTGCCTGGATTCCGGGGAAACCTACTCCTAGGGCCTGTCCAGCAAGGTTTGGAAGCCCAGGTCCCCACAGACCCACTAGTTAATGAGTTCTGCGAAAACTAGGTCTGTCTGTAATCGAAATGGGAGTACAAGGCTCTCGAGGTCTCCAAATTAATTCAGTCCTGTTAGAAAACGAGCAGGGCAGAGTGTCTGATGCTGCCTGCAGGATCCACGGAGAGGCTGTGTGTGCCATTACTTCTATTCTGGGACCTGTTGTTTTCATCACTTCAGTACAATCTGGAAAACATTCTCCAAGTCTATTATTCCTGTCTCCTGCTGCCACACTGAGGCAGTTGTTAACAATGCCCTCTGCCCACCCCAGACCCCTCCTCCATTTAAATACCAGTCTGAGGGACAAAGAGAGCATTTAATGACTGCTCCAGACTAAAAAGTCCCTATTATTTTATTCCCTTATTACTCTTGCTCAATTTCCTTCCAGATGGGGACAGGTAGGTATAAAATAAATGAAGCTAGAATTACAAAGGCAAGAAGATAGGTCTGGATGCAGTGGGGAAATTGGATGTGGCTGGAAGATTTATCCTGGTCCTATGAGTGTGTCCCCTGAGAGCTCTCAAGCCACTGCTACTACCACCTCCAGCCTGGCGGGCCTCCCAGTGTTCTGGGAATGGGGAATAGAGGGACCGAAACTTCCCCTCTCAGTGGAGTGGTCTGAGTGTTCTGACTTAGGAAAGGAGAAATTCGTCAAGCAAACTTCAAGAGGTGCAGGCAATGCCAACCTCAGGCTACCTTGATCACCAGATCTTGGATTCCTATAGCACATAGCCTTTGTATCATTCTTCTGGGATTTTCTTCTCTACTGTCTTCACTCAAATGTCATCTCCTCTGGGAAGCCTTTCTTGATTACCTCTCCTCTGTACTCCCCTGCTTATGTCCTCATTAAATGTGTTATTGGTTTGTGGTGCCCTTCTACATTACAGGCCTATTTCCACTTTCCAACGCTGGCGACTTCCTGTCCAAAGGAAGCTTTGGTGACATGCATGCTTGAGAATGACTCTTCTTCTCCCCACTTGTTTGCTGTGTGATCTCACACACATGCCTAGCATCTCTGGTCCTCAGCAAGTCCCTCTGCAGCATGGGATGATAAGACTTACCTTACAAGGCTGTCGTGAGGAGTAAATGAGATTCCAGCTCCCTTCTCTCTGCCTTGCAACCCTTCGTATTCACTACTATTAGGGCACTGGGGTTCTGGAGTTGAATCTTGACTTCACCATTTCTTGGCTGTGTCTTTGGTCCTGTGATAGTCTTTCTGTGCCTTGGTTTCTTCATTTGCAAAATGATGGAGATAACTCTAGCCCCCATCTCACATACATTTCGGGAGGATAGATTTGAGATAATCATGTAAAGTGCTTAGCATAGTCCTGGTATACAACATTAAAAAGGTTAGTTAGTATTTTTGCTTTTGTTATTAAAATTGTGTGTCGGTAGGGGTAGCAATATCAGCCTAGTGTAGTGGCCAGTGAGTGTTGAGTATATAAAGAAAAGGAAAATGTTTCCATTCTAAACTGGGGAGCATTGTACAAATGTGATGCTCAGTAATGTTATCCCTTGCCAATCAGGAAAGATTAGGACATGATGCAAGTGATTAGAGAATATGGGCCTGGGAAAGTGCCCCAAGGTTCCTACCCCTTCCTAGCCCCCCTCAGCCTCCCAGCTCTCCCACGCTCTGCCAGATGCAGGTGAGCTGGAGGTGATGAACACTTGCCCACTGATTGCCAGAAACTTAACCCAGAAGGAAAGAAGATCCATGGCCACCAGTTCACAGGCATCCAGGAGCAATTGCTGGTGAGTCAAGGCTGATGGCCAGGCAGACGGGAAGAACCAGGGAAAGGGTTGGCATTTGCTGAGGTTGCTTATTTCCAAGCTCTGGCCAGTGATGGAGCAGCAGAAATGTGCTTGTGGAGACCTTGGCCTTCCTTCCAAGTTGTGATGGCCTGGGGCCGCCCCGAGCCATACCCTGGAAAGACTTACCAGCCCGGAGCTATGTCTATGTTTATACCTATGCCTATGTCTCCATGTTTCATAGCTAACATTTAATAAGGGCTTATCATGTGCCTGTTTACATGGTCCAGTCTATGCAATATTCGGTCTTATCCATAACATAGATACTACAGTTTCTTCACTATGAAATATTCAGTCTTATCCATGACATAGATACTACAATTTCTTTACTATGAAATGAGGACAATAACAGGCCCCATGGGCATCAGTCAGGATCAGCTAAGTTATGCTGCAGTAATGAGCACCACCTAGATCTCAGTGGCCTAAAGTGACTTCAGTCACATTGCACAGTCTCTCTTGGATCAGCCTAAAGTGACTTCAATCACATTGCAAAGTCTCTCTCAAATTAGCCAACAGCACTGGTTTGTGCTATTGTCATTGTCACTCTGGGGCTCAGATTAACAGAACAACCATTACGTGGAACATTCTGGTCTC
>NW_006435793.1:5068808-5078213 GCF_000325575.1 Pteropus alecto | reverse complement strand
GGGAAAGAGAGAGTGGCAAATTGTGCACTGACTCCTGGAAGTGATGGACAGCACAGCTGCTCACATTTCATTGGCCAAAGCGAGTCATGTGGCCACATCTAACTCCAAGGGTGTGGGCAATTGTAACATGACTAAGTGCCTGAAGGGAGAACTGGAAATATTTCATGAACAGCAAAAGGCTAACATATCACTTGCTGGTGTGGTTTTGGGGATTCAATGAGTTCATGTACATTATGCACTTGAAATAGTACCTGGTGTCCAGTAAGCCCTGCATGGATTTTAGCTAGGACCACCACTATTATTTCTCTTATTTGTTTTAAAGACAAGTAAACAGAGCATAGAGAGGCCAAGGTCACACAGGTAGGGATCAGGAATTCCTAGAGGTTGCACTCCTAACCAGTGTACCATGTGACCCTACACCAGGAGTGCCAGGCCTGCTCTCAGAGCTGAAGCTAGGTCAAGATGAACACGACGAGCCCTGGAGGAACACACAGTCCATTGGAGGAAGAAAAGAGAATCTTTCATTTAGCGAGTGTGACATCTACAATTTCATTGAATTCTCATAACAACCCCGAGGTAGGAATTATTATTCTTATGACTAGGATGGGGAGACTGAGCCTCAGAAATATGAGATGATTTGTCCAAAACTAAAGGCTAGTTAGGGGTGAAGCCAGAGATTACATCCCACCTGTTGGACTCTAAAGCCTGCTGGGTCCCTGCTCTGCACCACTGTGGCACATGGCCAACAGCCTCTAGGATGCTTCCACAGGGCATAGAGTTGGCTCTTTGAGGGGGACTCAGGTAAATTCAGAGATGAACAAACCCCACTTTCTACTCCCAAAGGGGATCCTGAGGGGTGTGTGTGTATGTGTGTGTGTGTGTGTGTGTACGAGAGAGAGAGAGAGAGAGAGAGAGTGTGTGTGTATGTGTTGAGGAGAGAAGAAGGAGGGAGAGAGAGACAGCGGGAGAGCCTTCCACAGTATTCCCTACTAACAGTTTGATTTAATAAAAGAGAGAGAGAGAGAGAGAGAGGAGAGAGAGCGAGCAGAGAAGGCCCACTCATGAATCACCATGGTGACTGGCTGAGAGAGAACTGGGAAGGTGCTGTGAGGATCGTGAGGAAACAGACAGGGCTTCCAGTCAGTGAAATTAGGCGGGCTTTAGGGAGGAGGCGACATTTTTCCTGTGCTTTCTAGATTGGATACGACTGACGATGGGGAGAAGTTGCAGAGGATGGAGCCAGGTGGGCAAATGCTAAGGTGTCAAGACTTCTGTTCAGGATGTTTGGGGAGCCCAAGTCTGGGTTATGAGCCAGAGTCTGAGTGGCAGAAGAGAAAAACGTGAGATCATGTCTGATTACAGTAGGACCACCTCTGATGGTTACACAGACCAGCTTGGGGGCCACCACCCATGTCATAATCATAGATTAGACTGTTTATCATTATATTCTGACCTATGGCAGCAAACGTCTGGAAGAAGAGGTACTCTGTTAGCCATCTCTTTTTGCCCTCAGATCTTCACTCTACCCTTCTGTGTACCCTGAAAGGCTAACCTCCGTGGCCTGCATTCACCAGGCTTCCTACTCTCTGGCTTCCTGTTTAGCCATGGGAGGCACCAGCAGAAGACACTGGGCTGGCAGAGAGAGAAAGGCAGTGTTATTCATTCTCTCAGCTCCCTCCCTGTTGGCTTGGCGGTAGCTGTGCGCCTCTATCAAGGACCACGGCTCCTGGCTCAGGTGGAGTTTTCATAACAGCTTTCTCCTGATTTTCCTTTTGGTTCAAGGGTGGTAATGGCTCCCTTTGTGGCTAGGGTGTTTCACTATTTCTTGCTGGTTTTTCTTACCTCTGGCCACAACTTAGTAAACAATCAATTCACTAAACTCTCACCAATCACCCCTTTTGAGTGAGCCATCTGCCTCCTGCCAATACGAGGCTCTTTCCTAACTGATATGAAGATGGCATTTGACTAGCAGCAACTTCAAAAGCCTCCAGACCTTACTCTGTGGCATTTGGGGGGTTGTTCCCAGCAGGCGCATGAGGGAGCAACCAGGACTCCATCACTCCATCATCGAAAGTTCAGGGGCAGAGCAGGGGCAGCATGATGAGAGCTGCCATTTTTAAACAATCCTGGCACTAGTAGCATCCCTGTCAATGTGTCATGCTGAGGTGAGTCGAATTCTGCCAGCTGGAGCAGAAGAAGCAGGGGCTCAGGGTGTCAGCGACAGTGATCCTCGGGTGCTCGTCCCTCATCGCTCTCACCCGCAGGTCCCTCAAAGGCAAGCTGGGCCTGTCAGATCTCTGTCTCTGCCAGGACAACCCAGTGGAAGTAGACAGGGAGTGGCTGGTGAAGTGACCTGAGCTGAGTTGAGCAGACCTGAAAACCTCATTTTGGGCAGATCCCTGGTTTCCACCAGAAGGTGCACTTGCCCGTAGCAGAGAGAAATCTGACTTAACAGGATTTTAGAAAACACCATTTTATTCTTTTTCAAAATGTACAGCAAGTAATCAAGAACATTCCTCCCGAGTCCAGTGCTATTTCCTCTCCAGTCCACTGCCCCTCAAGCCAAATCCCAAGTCTGGTTTAATGAATATAGAAAACTCACTTGTCATTAGCTGGACAAAAACTAATGGACTGGAGTCCTTGAGGACAATGGGCCTCTTGAACAAATTAAACACTCCCCTCGCAATCTTGAAGTCTATGTTAAATTGTTTATCAAACCCTTCCTTCCCAGGTAGCATTAAGGTGAAATTTTCCAAGTTCTGGCCATTAGGTCAGAACATTTTATTGAGCTGGAGAAAGGAAGAAGGAGGTAATTTCAAAACAGTTTTGCTTTGAAGAAGAAAAGGCATTTAGTTAGGGTCTGGGGAAGGATCCATAAATATACTTCACCTCCAGTGTCACTCTTACCTTTGTTCATGGCAGACATGACTAATCAATCATGTGCTCTTTCCTATTAACTCTAAACAAAACCTACTTGCGAACCAGGGCCCACGGTAAGTGGGTCTCTATGACTGGTAGTCAGGAAAGAAGATGCGTCATGGGGCAGAGGAATGAGCACCAGGCAGGGCATCAGGAAGCCTGGCCCTGGTTCTGCTGTCATCTCCCTCTTTGAGTCCGGTTTTCCCTTTGCTCAAATGTGATTCCTTCCCAGCTGAGGCTGTAGTGAGGATGGTCAAGGTTACAGCTAGAGGAGCTTGCCAGGGCTGCAGAGTGCTGCCATTCCAGCTGGACAGTTGCAGTTGTCCTGAGCACCACCATTCAGCACATGCAGAAATGAGCTCTCCAAGGAGTCAAGATCATTCTTTAGAGGTTTCCTCCTCATGGAGCTATTGATGTTTGGGTCCTGTGTGCTGCATAATCACATGTGGCCATGGGGTAAGGCATGTGACTTGAGAGGACGTCTTGGGTCTAGGGCTCCCAGAACAGGGTCAGAGAAGCAGAATGATGGAGCATGGAGGAGAAGAGATGGAAATCTTGTCCTGAGTGGCAGGGATTCACTCAATCGTTCATTCATTCATTCATTCATTCTTCATGCATTCATTCATAAATGTTTTCTGCCAGGGCCTGAGCTAGGCTCTAATGACTCATCATCAGTTCAAGTTGGAGCTGGCTAACACCCTTCTATGGCCTTGAAGTCTCACGAATGACAGGGGCTGTAGGAGAGGGCCTGGCTTTGGAGAAAGATCTACATTGACTGGCTGTATGTCCTTGGCAAGCCATTTTGCCTCTCCAAGTCTCAGTTTCCTCATCTGTGAAGTGGGGCTAATACACCCCTCAGAGAGTTCTCGTGGGGGAATAAATGAGATGTACATGTAAAAATGCCTGGCCAAGTAAGCACTCAAGAAACATTAGCCGACTGCTGGATATCAGGACCAATAATGCCTCGGCAAACACAGAAAGGGAATTCAGTGCAAATACCGAAAAGAGGGGCTTTCAGTGTGCCGGAAGAATTTTTATGTTTGTGCAGGGAAAAGGCAAATACTATTGGCCCTAAAACTGTGAGAAGCATGCAAAACGCTCAGAATGAGGCTGCTGAAAATTGAATGACTTCACTTGCAGACATAGCATCAATTTCATTCAATTTGTAAGCACTTGTCTTTGTATGCAGCAGGAAAAATGAATTCAGCTCAATCAATCAACTTGTTCCTGGGTGGGATGGGAGAAGCCACTCTCTTTCAAAGGCCCAGGAAGCTCGGTGCTGCCTGGAGCAGAGCGACTGGAACTTGGTTGTTTTTACGGTGAGTTGGGAATAGTACATGCTTAATCTTTGCCATCTTCTTTTTCTGTACTTGAAAATCAGGCCCCTGATTCAAGGAGCAGCTTTGAGAAGTGTCTCAGTCTCATGTGACCCACTTACAGAGGGTCCACGAGGGCATCCGATGGCTATTCCTGGGGCCACCGGTCAAGGACTTGGGAATGACACCCAAGCAGAATAGGATCATGTCCACCCAGGAAAGGCAAAAGGGAGATGGAGGGGGACCCCAAGAAGCAGCCACTCTTTCTTTTGGTCCTTTTTTCTTACCTGTTTGACAACACTTAACCTGAATCGCCTCTGAGCATCCCCTGGGCCATGGTCGAGTACAGAAATGTCATTTCTTTGGACACGGACATGGCCATAGAGGAATCTAGAACTGGCTCTCCAATACGCACCTTGTCATTTCTGCTCTGTCCCATAAGTAAAGGTTTGAAACCAGAAACTTGAAAGGAAAGGAGATCCTAAACACAGACACCATTAGCATGATGTTATGTATCCTTCTGCAATCTTCTTTCTCCTTTCTCTTTCCTCTTCCAAATGTGCATGTCCACCTGAAGTTCCCTGGAAGTCTTTGAGTTAGTCTTTGAGCTGCACTTCTATAAATGAAGCGTTCAGGTACAACAGTTGCTATTGAAGTCAGGAAGGAGTGTAAATGACCTATATTCCCCAGACCCTGGCCACAGACTGCTGCATAGTGATGGGTAAGTAAGAATACTTAAATGAGGCTGAGACTTATGGCCAGGGTGGGAGAGGTGAGCACTCGGATAGAGCCAAGGTTTGCATTTGTTCTGCCCCACCTTCTTGATAAAAGGAAAATAGGAAAGGGGAAGGAGGAGGAGGGTCTCATGAGAGGATCCCTCCCATCTGTAGGCGTTTGTGCTCAGCGAGAAGACAAGCCGTGCTCAGCTCTGCCAGCCTCCCACCCCACCTCCCCCTTGATGGAACAAGCTCTGATTGTGTTAAATGTTGACTATTCTTGTGCCACAGCCCCGTGGGGACAGATTCTGGCGAAGATGATAGATAGACCTTGGAGGGGAGAGCAGATGATGTTTGAAAGCCCAGCGCCGGGGGAGAACCAGTCTGGGGCTTAGAGAAAAGAGCACGTTTGTTTGTTTTTGTTTGTTTCAGCTGGATCTTGTTCAAGGGAAGTGGAGGGGACATTGCAAAATACGCTTTTTGATCTGCTGTGGAAGCTCAGGCCTTGGATAGCTGCCGGTTAGCATCCTATGCCACAATGTCAGGAGCCCCCACTCTGGGTCTGCCCTTGTGGGGTCTCTAGGGATGCAGAAAAAAGTCAGCTGTGGCCTGTGCCCTGAGCACCTCAGTCTGGGAGGAGACAGAGCATGCACGGACAGAGATGATGCAGTGTGACTCAAGCTGTGAGGGGGGGTGGGTACAAAGGGCTGGGTGATATTGGGGAGGGGGCAACTGGTACGTGTGTGTGCACGTGTATGTGCATGTGTGCATGTACGTGTGTGTGACTGGCAGAAGAAAATGGAAAGGATCAGAGAGGTCTGAGTGATAAGCATTCCTTATATGGATGGTGGCCCGTGTAAGGCTCTCATGAAGAGGAAAGATAAAGGAGAAAAAACTGTAAAGCAAGCAGGAACTGGCTCATGGTGGCCTTGAGCGCCAGGCCTCTCTCCTGAGGGCAATGGGGAGACATGAAAAGGTTTTAATAAAGTGAGCAACCAGTGAGGTTGGAGTTTTAGGAGAAGGGCCCCTTGGAATGAGAAGTGGGGAGATGGTCACGAGAGGATGATTAGGGAACTGTGTGAGAGAGGATGCCATTCACTCCCTCCTCTGCCCCTGGGGCCCAGGCTATTTTCTTGAAAAACAAAAACCACCTTGAGAGCCAAGGAGAATTTCTGGGGAGTAGGGAAGTACCTCCTGAAGTGGGACAATTTTACCCTTGGAGCATTGTTATCCACCCTGCAGGCTGGGGTGGGGAGGGCAGTGAGGCGGAGAACCAGGGAGCTAGGAAGAAAGGAGGCAGTATAATCATGGAGTGGTTGGAGCACAGGCTCTGAAATCAGACTCCCAACTCCACAGCTGTGTAACTTTAAGCACATTATTTAACGTTTCTGTACCAGACAGGATAGCCTAGGTTATGCTGCAGTAACAAACAGCTCCTAAACTGAAGTGGCTTTAAGTGGCAGAGGTTTATCTCTTGATCACACTACATGTTCATTAAAGATTTCCTGGAGGCTTTACTTATAATAATCATTCCAAAACCCAGGTGTATGAAGCCTTCTTTTTATTATTACTTCCGCAATGACTAAGGCAATGTGGAGAGTCACTTACTGCTTCTTAAAATGAGCCACGTCACTTCCGCTCTCATGGCATTGGCCAAAGCTTGTCTGGCTGTGCTTATCTTCACAGGGTGTGGGGAAGTTTATACACATACAATAAGCCTCAATTGCCTTACCTGTTAAATGATAATAAAACCACCAACCTCAGATGGGCATTGTGTGTCTAATGAGAGAATGCACACAAACATCCAGGTGAAATATAGTCACATTCGAACAATGACAGAAAAAAAAATAATTTGGGCAAAAGGGGGAATAAAATGAGACATTTGTTGCTTTTGGAGTTTTCTAGACAGCATGTCTGATTTGCCCAGGAAAAGCCACTGTGCCTGGAATAGCTGTGTCTGGACCTTTTGCTCTGCTTGTGACCCTAGGAGTCCCTGACGCTCCTGGAACTCCCACTGGTGAGAGGCTTCCCAGTACTGTAAGAGTCTCAGGGCTGAGCTGGGGTGCTTGCAGGCAGCCTGGGGCCTCCTCTCCAAGATCCTGCATTTCAAACACCGACCTAACCACCTAACGCCTTTACTGCTGCCTCCGCAGGGGCCCAGTGGAAACAGCATTTCTATGCCAAGAATCCGTTCCCATTCATCACCGTGAAGCACAATACCTGGGGGGAACCAGTAACCGAGACGGTGTGAGTCTCCAAAGACGGGAATGTGTCTGCGCTAGCTGAGTAATTAGAGCCGTTTTCTGCACACATGCCTAATCTTTATTTAAGACATTTCACTTAGGTACACATCGAAGTTATTCAAAAGTCACTTCGATTTGAGACATGTGCATCATCCAACCAACATCTTTCTTTTCTATTGTAGAAGAGTAGAATAAATACCCATAACCATAAATGCAAATATTTATTGAGGCTATGTGCTAAGCAACTGTACTCTGAACTTTGCTTGAAATAACTCATTTCATTTTCGTAACAACCTTATATTCTTTCTTGTACCCGATCTGGGAAACTCATAGAATTTCCACGTCGTTTCCATATGAAGGAGACATAAGTAATCTTTAAGGGGAAAGCGGTAGATAAATGGAGAGTATTTGGTCTGTGAGACTAAACTACCATGTACATAGAGCTCATTACATGCCAGGGACTGTCCTGCTGCCTCTTGTGTATTAGCTTGTTAATCCTCTCAGTCGCCCTATGAAATAGATACTACTATCCTCATCTTACAGTTGAAGTAACTGTGTATAGCGATACTACATAACTCTCTCAACATAGTAGTCAATAGTTGGTAGAACCAGTACTTGAACCCAAATAGTTAGCTTTGAACCACAATACTATGTTGCCCCTTGGGGTCTAGCAATCTCAATGTCTTAAACTACTGGAGGGACTGCCATGTGGAAAATGATGACAGGAAGACTTTTCACTAACTTCTAGATCAACGGAACCAGGACCAAGGGTATAAGCCACAAAGAGGCAGATTTGGACTCCACTCAAGAAAGTACTTCCCTCTACTAGTGTTGCTCAGAGATCAAACAGAGTTCCTTGTAGGTAGTAAGCTCCCCATCACCAGAAATCCTCAAGAACAGATCTTCCCAGAGAAGCATGGGTGGGATTCCTTCCTTGGGCTCAAGGTTGACTTAGATGGCCACTGTGATCCTTTGGCATGACAATTTTATGAACACGACAGCTGTTGCGACATTTGAATATGGCAAAAAAGTTTTTAAGCTAATATATCCTCTCCCTACATAAAATTGGGAGCGGATGACACAGCTACATGAGTGGCAAACATGAAGGCCCAGGATACTTTTCCAGAGCTCAGTGGTATCATCAAATTAAACTCATAGCAAAGCTACTCTGACACATGATAATGATGCAAATAATTGTTGTTCCCCGAATGATCGATTAACCTAAGTTCACTTCATCGACTCTTCGTAGTATAATTTTCATTAGTCAAACTTGCATTTTTATTTTTTTCTCTTCTAGCTTTATTAATTTACCTGACTTTTAAAGTGACACTCAATAACGTAGCTTTCTTGATGCTTTGTAGGATTTTATCCTTCCTGGTTCAGCCATTAGAGGATAAGAAGCTGGGGGTGGGGAGTGGGCTTGTCACTCATTCATTGTGCCGGAAAAGCCAGGAAAGGGCCAAGGACCTGCCTGGTGAGCAGGAGCTGGGGGTGCGGGATACCTGTCAGGAACACAGATCAGACAAGCTTAGGAGTCTGGAGGGAGCAGACGAACTGGCTGAAGAGACTGCAGTGATCCCACAAAAGCCCAGGGCCAGGAAAAAGAATTGGTCAGAGATGATGAAACAGGACAGACGCAGAAAGAATGGCTTTTGTCTAGGTCCCCTGGGGCAGGAGGCAGTTCCAGGTGAGTGGGCATAAGTTCTGGATGCAAGGACAAGAAATTGGTGGTAACTGATGAGCAAAAAGACCCAACGCAGGGGTCCCAGGAGTTCCTGGTAGCAAGTCCAGACCAGCGCTTGCAGGCAAACCGCCTCCCTCCTCAGCTCCTCCCCTCAGGGGCGGGGGTGGGGCACAAGGCTAGGATTCCAGTCCCAGTGCTGCCCCTGACTCAGTGTGTAGCCCGGTCAGTTTCTTCCTTATCTGGCCTCAGCTCCTCACCTCCACAGTGGAAGAACTGGTCTAGATATTCCCCAAGGACCCCCAGCTCTAAAACATACCAGAGGCGGCTCTCAAACATCTTCCCCTTCAAAAGGGCTGTCAGGGAGATTAAACCAACTGTGAGTCTCTCCCTCATCTGCTCCAGAGTCGAGGATTTCTATGAACTGAACTTTTGATTTACAGTCCCAAGAGCAAAGTGGTGCAGGAGGGAATAATAAACTCTTTAGACTTGGACGCTCCTGCAAGAAATGATGGATGTCCAAGGGAAGG
>NW_006435793.1:5059442-5068740 GCF_000325575.1 Pteropus alecto | reverse complement strand
AGGAATCAATCTCTCTGTCCTCTGAATGCCCAACACCTCTTTTCAAAGCTTTTTCTACCTGGTATTTCAAGTGGCTGTTTATGTGTCTTATCCTCCAACTAAGTCCCAAGCCCCCTGAGGTCAGTGATTGCATACCTAGTGGGCTCTCAGGTGAAATTCCTGGTATGGCTGCTGGCTGGATGAACGATGGGACTTCTCTGATTTTCAGCCAAGTGTCACACCCCATCTTGGGGAGACCTATGAGGGTGTGTGCTGCTTAAATACACAGAAGAACTGCTACTTTGGAGCTCTTGCAAATAGAGAAAGGGTGATGGGGGAGTCGGTGGGAGGTATGAGGTAGATTCTGCCCAGTTATCTCCTGCAATGCAGACCCCTGGATGCTCTGTTTCTCTACCTGTGGCCATGACTCTGTTGACACTATGGAGCAGACCCTTAGGGGATGAGACCTGGGCTGGCTTGAGGGTTTCTAAGAAGCTTTCTTGCCACCTTCTTAGTATTGGAGGCCAAAGAGCTGGAACCTGGTGATGTCACATTCCAAATGCGAAAACTAATCATCGATGACCAGTTTCCATTTTGGCGATGTCTGTGCTAAGCATTTTACCCACTAAATACTCACAACTCTATGATAATAGAATTATTGCTGCTCCTAATAGGCAGATAAGGAAACTGAGGCCCAAATCCATTTATCCAGGGAGGCTTTTCCTCTAGCTTCTCACATGGATTCTCCTCATTCCTGAGGCCTCAGCCTCAAACATCACTTTGCGGGCCAGCCTTCATGACCACCCTCCATCAAGAGGCCCCCACCACTCTGTCATTCTATATCTAAGATCCTCAAACATGAGCCTGTACCAAGACACACCCTAGAGGTTTTGATTCAGTGAATCTGAGGTGGGGCCTGAGAGTTTGCATTTCTAACAGGTTCCCAGGTGATGCCGATACTGTTGGTCCAGGGACCAGACTTTAAAATCTATTGATCATAACACTCGGTTTATTTCCTTTGAAACACTCATCAGAATTTTTAATTTAATTTATTGATTCGCTTAATTGCTTGTCTCCACCAAGTTATAAATTTTAGGGGGACAAGGACAATATCTTATTAGTTCACTTCTCTATCGCCAGCTCCTAGCACAGTGCCCAGCACATAATAGGTGCTCAATACATATTTGTTGAATGAATGATCAAACCCAAGCCCGTCTGAGTTGAGTCTGTGTTCTAAATACCACTCAGTATCATGAGACTTCATGTCCTCCTTCCTTTGTGTTACTAAGTGGTATTCCATTGTTGTTGCTGGGTAAACAGTTACCAAACCTTTAATTTTGTCTCAAGTGACTGTTCCACCACAGTCCGGTCATGTATATCTTGGAAACTGCTAAGATTCTAGAGAGGTCAAGAGGCCAGGCAAGCAGTGTGAGGGGTACTGACTGTGCCCCGGTGTGGCAGGGCAGCTGAGATCCCCTGAGGAGCTGACCCACCACATCGGAAGGACTGGTTCTGCTGGGGCTGCGTAAATCCAACCCAGGAGGCCCCAGGCACCCAGGTGTGATCAGGGAGAACAGCTGATGGCAGTGGGATCCTTGGCTGCATGTTGAAGCGCACAGCATTGGAGATGCTTCCTCTTAAGGAGGAAGGCAGAGGAAAGAAGGACAAAAAGAAGGGAATGAAAACAAATTGCCCACTGTGCTTCTCTTTGGCAAACTAAATGCTTATTGAAATTAAGATAAGCTTGAAAGACTTTTGTTAGCAGTTTTGGGGCCTATCTGAGAATATCTTGCCTTGAGAGACTTCTATTAGAACTGATTCCACAACTAATAATGTGGTCTCTGTCACTTAACTCAAAAGTCCCTCCTGGACCAGCACAGTGAAGCGTTAAGGAAATTAAATCTTTCTTTTTTTTTTTTTTTTTAAACATATACAGCAAAGTTTGATTTGTTGAGAACATTTCTTCAACTGACAAGTTACAAGCCATGTCTGAGAGGCCCACTGGGAACTTTCAAAATTTGAGCAGCAGTTTCTAATCACTGACGATCATTAGCATTTTAGTGAATAGATTTTTGATAAGAAAAATCTTGGCTCTATGGGAAGAAAAAAAACCCTGACATTTGATAATGCAAACAGAGTAGCAATTTTAATTAGGCCTCCAGTTCTGCTTTGCATGGCAAACATTGCACAAGATCCAGATGTTTTCTATCTTGTAGGATGTGAACTTAAGGCTGGGTCAAGCCACTGGTGCTGGGTACTATGCCACCGATCGGCTCTCCAGGGAGAACAATAATAGCCACTCTTTACTGAGCACTTACTATATGCCAGATGCTGTGCTGTTTCATATGCATCGGCTCAATTAGTCCTCAAATCAGTCTGATAAGATAGTTGTTATTATTATCATTCCCATTGTACAGATGAAAAAACTAAAGCCCAGAAAGTTTCACAAACCTGAAGTCACCCAGCTTGTTAGTGGTAAAGTCACAACCCAGGTCTGTGTGACTCAGACTCTCCGTGCTTCCTCATGAACAGTGCTCCCTCCCAGATGCCATTCAAATGGGGACAGAAAGAGTAGACAGGAAAAAGCACTGGGCTCTCACTCTGGCTCTGTCACTGAGTGCATATTGAATCATGTGACTTCTTCTGGCCTCAATCTTCCAGTCCATGGGATGGGAATGTGATCAGCCATAAATACCTACAATTTTTCAACCAGTCTCCATATGCAATGGCACTGAGTTTCAATACTTTCCGTAGCAGAGATCTGTCATCTTCAAAATGGGGATAATAATGGTCATTGTGAAGATTAAGTGAGCTAATGTATGATGATACTCTGTGACCAAGTCTGACACATTGTATGTAAGTGTGTGTGTGTGTGTGTGTGTGTGTGTGTGTGTGTGCATTGTTACATGCCCAATTTCCATTCTCCCCTTTTATTTAGTAACAGAGCTATGATTTCATTTGGAGCATCAGGGAACAACATTTCTCAAGTTCCCTTGCTGATAGATGTCGACCCCTAAGGTATAATTTGCATTCAGTGAACTACTCAGATCTTTTCACGAGTTCATTCATATTAAGACAGGACATTTCCAGGCAAACTCAACTCTCATCCCCAAAGCAACTACTAATCTGAATTTATTACCATAGGTCACTTCTGCCTAGTCTAGAATAAATGGAAACTTATAGTATACACTTTTTGTGTCTGACTTCTTTCATTCATTGTAATATTTTTGAAAGTCATCCATGTTGCTGCATGTGTCTATAGTTTGTTTCTTTGTGTTACTAAGCAGTATTCCATTGGAACAATATAACATGGCTTACTTATTTATTTTCCTGTTGATAGACAACTAGGTCGTTTCTTGTTTTTAACTACTATGGATAAAATTTCTACAATTCTTGTACCAGCCTTTTTATATACATGCGTTTTCTTTTCTCTTGGATAAATACCTAAAAGTGAAATTGCTAGGTCATTGGGTAGATGTATGTTTAGTTCTTTAAGAAATCGCACAACGGTTTTCATAAGTGGTTGTACTATATTTCATTTCAGACTACAATACGTGTGAGTTACAGCTGCTGCACATTCTCTCCAACTTCTGGTGTTGTCAGCCTTTATCATTTTAGCCTTTCTAGATGGTGTGTAGTGATATCATATTATGGTTTTGATTTGCATTTTCTTGATGACCAATGGTGTTAAAAGACTTTTTATGTAATTACTAGCCATTTGTATATCTTCTTTTGTGAATTGTCCAGTTGAGTCCTTTGTCTATTTTTTATTTTAAATTGTGCTGCTTGTCTTTATTACTGAATTGTAGAAGTTTATATATTCTAGGTACATGTCCTTTGTCAAACAAATGTATTGCAAACATTTTCTTTCATTCTATGGCTTACTTATTAATTTTCTTGATGAGTAAATGTTTTAATTTTGATCAAGTCCATTTTCTCATTTTTTTTTCTTTTGTGATTTATATTTTCTGCATTCTTTCTAAGAGATCTTTAGGTCACAAAGATATTTTTCTCTGTTTTCTTGTTTTCATTTTTATTTTTAGGTCTCTAATCTATCTTGAATTAATTTTTGTGTATAGTGTGACCCGGGGTCAAGATTCTTTGTTTTTCATATGGATATTCATTTGTTCCAGCACCATTTGTCAAAGACATTTTTCTTACCCTATTTAAAGGCTTTCGCATCTTTGTTAAAAATCAAGTGACAGTGTATGTGTGGACCCACCTCTGAATCTTCTATTTTGTTCCATAAATTTATCTGTCTATCCTTTTATCAAAACCACACTGTTTTGCTATTTATAGATTTATAATAAATCTTAAAACAGGGTAGGCAAAGTCCTCTCATTTTGTAATTCATTTTCAAGATTGTTTTAGCTATTATCGGTTTTTTGCCTTTCCAAATAAATTTTAAAATCATCTTGATTAGGATTACAATGAACTTTTAGATCAATGTGAGGAAAATTGACATTATAATAATTAAGACACTGAGATTCGGGGATTGTTTGTTACAGCAGCATTGCCTAGCCTATCCTTACTGATACAACTCACATGAACTTTTAAGAGACATGGCTAAGCAAAACGATAGGTGGAGGCAATGTAAGAGAACACCTTACATTGGGTGTGACAAAGGACATATACCTTCTCTGGGTGAGACGAAGGACATATACCTCCAGAGTAACCAGCAGTGAGTCAGAGCCTAGAATCTTATGAAGGTCTTGCATACAACCAAATTCCCAGTGCCCAGCACATTGTAGAAATTCAAAATAAGTGCTTGCTTGCATTCAATTAAGCCCGAGTTTGCCTTTCAGCTTGTGCTTTGCTAAGTAGAAGCACTGAATTTCCTTTTACTTTCCCTCACTACCTTCTCCTTGCCTGCAAATGGGAATGACAAAAACAACTTGTCCTCGAGAATGGTTGGGAGAAATTGTGCTGATTACAAAACGCTTTGCAAAATGTAAAATCCTATCTAAGTGGCAATTTTCTCCATTGCTCTGCCAATTGTAATAAATAAATATTATTTTTAAAGCTGGCTCCTGGCTTGCTTTCCTGTAAATGTACCATTAAACACTCCAACATGCCTTGTGTTATTGTCCACTCTGGATTTGCATGTGTGCGCGTGGTGCTTGTGCAATGCTGTTTACTGAGGAGTTGAGTAAGCCCATCTTGTAGCAATAAAACTCAAGAACAATGTCATACCCCATTGGAGAGGTGATGGGTCAGAACAGCTCACTCAGGACTACTGCACCATGTGCTCCCCAAGGGCGGAGGGGGGCTTGTTTCAGTCATTTCTGTAGTCCTAGTATGCCTGGATTAGAAAATGTATTCTGTGGTTATTAAATTTTTTCAGTTCTTGGCCCAGCTTGGATTGAGGCCCTAGGTTCCTCACTCAAGTTATCACTATGGGTAGAGTCCCATAAAATATGTGCCTGCTGATGGTTAAATTCATGTTCACTGGCCACTTTCTGTTGACCACATGCTAGGAACTATGAGGAATGTAAAGATTACTGACATAGTGTCTGACCCCAGCGAGCTCCCAATTAGTAAGGAGCTAAGGAAGATATTCATTCATCTATTCATTCATTTACTTATTCAGCCATTGATTCTACTAATTCCATTAATATTGATTGATGTTCCAGGTACCATTCTAGCTACAAAACAAAGTCTCAGCTCTCATAGGAGCATATGTTACAATAAGAGGATACAGGCATTAATCAAATATTACAGTAAAAAATATTTTATCATAAACTACGATAAAGCACTGAAGAAGAATTTAGAGTGCTGTGAACACAAAAAAAAAACAAAAGAACAGACTTTGTCATGGGAAAGCAGCCAAGGAAGCCTTCTTTGAGCAAGTGACCTTTGAGTTGAGATCTAAAAGATGAATTAAGAGTCACCTAGTTTGGGGTTAAGATAAGGGGAGGGGAATAAGTCAGATAGAAGAAACAACATATTTAATGTAAGATGGACTATATGATGACTACAAAAGAGGGGCAGATAACATGCTAGAGGAGGTCCCAGGACAAGTTTCATTATTACCAGGGAAATGAGAAAGGCTGCCTGCAAGAGATGGTGCTTGGGTTGGGCCTACAAGAGGTGGTGCTTGGGCTGGGCCTACAAAGATGAGAGGGCTTTCATAAGCAAAAAGTCCGGAGAAAGGAGAAGAAACAGCACAAGCAAAGACACAGTGGTAAGAAAGAGTAGAGGATGAGGAATCTAGGGCAGACTGTGAAGTGTCTTGAAAGCTAGGCTAAGGAGTCTGGACTTCCCCCAATGGTGTTGGAGAGGCCCTGAAGGTTTTGAAACAGGAATGCAATGTGATCAGAGCACTTGAATGAGAGAGGTTCCTTTATTTCCCACAGGAGACAGCCTCTACGTACCTCGAAAGGATCTCAGAACCTCTGGCCTCCCTGAAGCTCAGATAAGGGTTCCAGTGGTCAGCTTTTCTCTGCCCCGAAGGAGAAACTCCAAGATTTTGTGGAGACAGTTCAGGAGAGGCAAGAGGGTAGGGGACACAGGGTTCTGAAGCTGAGAGCTTCCCTAGTGGCAAGAGAATGTATATGTGAGCAGTATACCCAAAGTAGCCCAGAGCAGAGGGCTGTGTGTATGCCAACTGTTGTATGATATAGCTTGACATGAGAAAGAACTTTGTATTAGTTTTAGACCTCTTTAAGATGAAGGGAAAAGAATTCCAACTCAATCTAAAATAAAGACTAAAGAGAATTAATTGAGTCATGGGATTAGGTACCTTTAGGGAACGATTGAATCCAGGGCTTAAACCAAGTCATCAAGACTCTCCTTCTCCATCTCTTGGGTTTGCTTCCATCTATATATTGGCCTCATTATCTCCCATTGTAGTTGGGCTTCCTCTAAGCAGGGAAAGAAAAGAACTGTTGACGACTTTAGCCTTAAATTGCAGCAGAAAGAGGGAATCTCTGTGTATCAGTTTATAAATTCCAGGGGAGAAATCTGATTGGCCTTGATGAATCACATGCCCATTTCTTGGACCAATCACTCTTGCCAGAGGGAAGAGATACTATGGTTGGTTGACCAGGCCTGTCCTGAGACTGACTGGTAGCCCCAGGCAAATCATACACAATGGAGTAGAACAGAGCCCTAATACAAGTAAATCTGAGCTGACAAAAATAACCCAGAGCCACAATGGTTCTTTTCTTAGGCTGTCCACTGCAACTCAAATGACCCATGAGAGAATGTTTATATTCATCCTAGTAATCTGAGAGTCTGGAATATTTAAGGAGAGAATAATAATAATATATAATTTTTTAATGAGCTTTCGAAGGCAGGCATAGTCAATAATTTCCATATGACAAGATTAATTAAAGCTGTAGAATTCTGCTTTCAGTAGGAGTCTAATTGCTCCTCCAAGGGGTTTTGATGCAGAGAGATCAGTGGCTATGTTATTTTGGGGGAAGAGCCTTGGATGGTGGTCAAGTGACATGGGATCTGGCTCTGAGTCTGCCCTTAGCTTACTCTGAGATCTTAGACAAGTCCTTTCCTCAATCTGGACCTCAGTTTACCCATCTTTACAATGAGAGGGGTGATGTCTGCTGAGCTGAAAGGCTGACTGAGAAGCATTTGGTGACCAGTAGATGTGGTATACACCCAAGGCAGAGGACAGAGGCAGCAGATGCACTTGGCTGGGATGGAACCCTGGGAAGGTGGCTTTGGAGAAGGAGATAAGTTCATTTGTAAACATGGGGTGTATAAAATTGCAGGGAGCCATTTGGAGATTTCGGGGATAGTAGTGGAGGTGGGAGGTTCAGACCATTCCCCCAGATTCATGCCAGCCCCTGGAATCTTCAGCAATGTCCAACCTACCCTGGGCCTCTAAGAGAGTCAGTCTAACTCCAGCTGGACCCACCATATCTGCTTAGAACAGCGATTTCACTGCCTGTTTTCCTTCAGGAGGGCCCTTGGGCACAGGGTCCTGAGGGGTCCCTGACTCTCTGGGGACAGAGAGATAGATGCCCCTGCAGTTTTCCTTCCTCCATGGCAGCTCCAGGCTGGCTAGGAAGGTGGATGAAGGTTGGGAAGGTGGGGGCGGGGGGAGTCCAGATGCACGAGTGTGCAGGGGGCAGGGTTTGCACCAACACAATATGTGAGTGTGTGTTTCTGTTTTTTCTAAACATTCCTGGTGAAACATTTCTCACTGGCAAGGGGCCACACTAGAGGATATTAGTGCTCACCTCTGCTCAAACGTAGAGACTAGCTTTTTGGGTTTGAATTTAAAGCAACATGAGTCAAGGCCATTTAAAAGGCTTAGGAACGTCTGAGAGGGGAAAAGAGTGGATCAGAAAGCTGTACGAAGGAGTTTACATAAAAGGAAAAATGACGAAATTGTTACGCAAGCAAGACATGATTATACTTGTGAAATCGAAAGTGTAACCCTAAAGTAACCCTTCAGGGTATTGAAGAAAAGAAGAGTGCCCTTTTGGGTCTCCTCGCTTTCCTTCAGGTGCCACTGGAGAGACAGGGCTGGGATTGGCTTCCCTACCCTTGGTCCTGGAGTCCTGCCCAGGCATGGCAGCGGGGCAGACAGGCTTGGGAAGGCCAGATCCCCTGGCTGGCGGCAGAGCAGATCCTGAGCCTGCTCAGTGCTCGGCTCTTTTCCGCCTGCCCCTCCTCGGCCTCGGCCGCCTCCTCTGGAAAATGGGACGAGGTGCCCGCAGAGCCTCCAGCCAGGGGACGGAGCTGATGATGGGCATGAGGCAGGGGATGGAGGGAGCTGGCTGGAAGCTGGTAATTAATAAACGAAATGCCCTGGGACTGCCGCCTAGCAGCCTCGGATGACATATCTGTCGTGGGCTCGGCAAACCATTAAATGACCATTTTCTGACAGAACGACTTCCCTGCTGCCTCCTCCGAGCTGACTTGACTTTAGGAGACACATTTTCTCTCCTCACCCTCTTTCCTCCCCCGTGCTCCTCCCCAACCTCTCCCCACCTAGGACTCTGCCCTCCCCGCCGTGAAGCTGTGGAGGATGACTCTCTGTGTCCCTGCCTGTGTCTCTGACCGTCTCCCCGCCTTTCTTCACGTGTGTCTCTCCGTGTCTGTTTCCGCATTCTTGATCTTTCGGCATCTCTGTCTCACTCTGTCTCTGTGTGTCTCTTTCTATCTCTCCTTCCCCTCCTACCCTGGCATCTCTTCTCTTTGTGGCTGCCTCTCTCTTTTTTGGGTCTCTGACCCTCTCATCTCTCTAGTTGTGCTCTCTCGCTCTCTCGCTCGCTCTCTCTCTCTCTCTCTCTCTCTCGCTCTCTCTCTCTCTCCCACCCCGCACTCTCTGGCACACCACCTCTACACCCGT
>NW_006435793.1:5030937-5059358 GCF_000325575.1 Pteropus alecto | reverse complement strand
GTCTGGCTCAGCCTCCCCCCTCCACGCCTCCCCCCTCCCCGGCTGCCTGACGGCTCCAGTTCATTTCTGCCTGTTTAATTGGGCCCCGGATGAGTTTGGTCGACAGGGCCATTCATCATGTGGCCGCGGCTGGCGGCGGAGCCCGGGGGAGCAGGGCTGACAGCTCCGCCAGGCTGGGATGCGGCCGGCGTCGGGAAGTTCACATATTTGGGCATTAGTGCAGCTATTAGTTTAACAAGCTTCGTTTATCCTTGTCACTACCACTTCAGCTTCCCATGTAATCATTTGAAATGTAGATTACAGCCAGACAAATGGGACAGCGCAAGACGCTCAGGGTAGAGGGAGTGACACGAGGCTCGTTAGGGCCGCCTTCCCAGCCCCATCCCTTCCTAGGCACGGCTTTGATTAGCTTAATATCCACATGATTTCAGTGGGAAGCACCAGTCATCTGGGCCGAGCCCCTGGCACTGGATGGAGGTGTCCGGAGTGCACCCAGGTGAGGGTCCAGGTCCTGCCTGGGTCCCTCTGGTCCAAAGACCACTCAGCCCTGCAAGGAAACATGTGGGTGACCAGGGCTGCGGAGCCCGCCCTTAAAGCCCCTCCAGTAGGAGTCTTCCTGCAAGGATAAGGCGGCTTCCAGAACATGGCTGTTCCCCCCAGCTCTGATGCAGCCTAGACCCTGGGCCACTGTCTCTCTGTGTGACCGGAGCAAGGTCTGGCCTTCTCTGGCACTCGTGTCCCCATCTGGAAAGTGAGGGTTCCAGATTAGATCATGTGGGGCCGCTTTTCTCCATTTCCCCGCCAAGAGCCCTCTCCCTTTGGTTCCTCCGATCGCCGCTCTCCTTCTTCACCAGGTGGACCGAGGGATCTTTTCAAAATGTAAACCTGGCCATGTATCTGCCCTGTCTAAAGGCTGCCATGGCCCTCAGAATAAAGGTAGAACCCTTTAGGAGGACATGAGGCCAAGGCGAGGGGGAAGGAGGGCTGCCATGGTCCACCCTCTAGCTTTACCTCTGGCCACCCCTCCTTTCTTTATATTCTTCAGCTTCCCACACCCTGGCGGCTGTCGAATGCCTCAGCTCTCTCTCACCTCTGGGGTTTTATGCATCATGCTGTTTTCTCTGCCAAGAATACTACTCTCTTTGTTGCACTCCACCCAACTCCTTTCTTCAGACATCTTTCTCATCCTTCAGATTCTCAGTCTAGCTGTTCCTTCCTCCAGGAAATCTTCCCTCCCTGGGCCTTCTGCCCGGTGCCTCTCCTGTGTGCATCTCAGGGCCCTGAGCTCTCCCACAATAGCATGTAACACACAGGCTCCAATGGTCTGTTTGTTTGCATCCCCCACTGGATTGAAAACTCCGTGAGGGCGAGGCCTGCCTAGCGCAGAACCTGGGCCCAGAAGCTGCCCAATCAATGTTCATTGGAAGAGTAGATGGACGGCAAGCAGTGATGCGTCTGAGAAGCCTTGGGTGGAGAGGCCGCCATGCACCAAGGCTCCTGATGTTATGCCAAGGCTCCTTCTCCTGGGCTCTTTTCTCCTTAGTCCTGCTGACTCGACCTGAGCCCCACATATACACATATACAGCTGCAGACGGGTCAGAAGTTCTCATGGGAAGGCTCCTCTGAAGCAGTCAAGGTCCCAAGAGAAAATGTTCAGCCACTCACAAAGTTCAGCTGAGAAGAGTTTAACGGTGAGATTTTGCAGAGGTGCTAGGGAGACCCACATGGGATGGTAAGGCACCTTACCATCACTGGGAGCCTTGCATCCCTAGGCTAAGGGGCAAAGGGGAAGGAAGGGTGCTGCCAGAATCTGGAGAGAGAGCATGAGCCATGGGAGAGGGGCTGCAAGACGCTGTACCTCTAGAAGGCAGCCACCGCAGAACTGGGGCGAGGCCAGGAGGAAGTGGGGGCAACTCCTCTGGCCTCACACTCTTCTCTCCTTCCTGTCTCCTGGTGGTGCCTCTGGAAGGCCAGGGACTCTGGGTGATGAGGTCCACGGAGATCAACTTCCTGGGATACAGAGCAGGGCAGAGAAAGAGGATGGTCTGGTGGTGGGGTGGGGGGGGGGATGTGGGGGGAGAGACAAATGAAGAATACTCCACATTCGTACCCCACCCACACTGCCTCAGGCTGACCCCTCCGCAGGGGGGCCAAGACCACCCCAGAACGGCCTTGGAAAACATGTCCCAGGACCACGGGAAGATCCTCTGCAGAGGGCTCTACAGGACGTGGGCACGATCGTCAGGTGCCTTGTACGTTATCTCTTTACTGTCACATCTCCCTGCCCAACCCAGCTGGGCCTGGGCCTTCCTAAACTCCTGTTTCTTTTTCTACTTCTTCCCCTGCTGAGGAGCTTGTCTGCATTTTCTTCCTGACACCTTCTGAATAATGACACCAGACCTTGAAGCCAACGAGTCGTGAATCAAAGTGGCTTCTCGATATCATAAAAGAGATGTTCTAAACCCCAAACATAAAGATCGTTTTATCTTTATTAATAGTTTAATGCATCTGAGAAAGCTATTTGACATTTTTTACACCTCCAACTCTTTCCTTCATGCATTGCTGGTCAGATTACACCAGGGTTCAGCCACTTAAATCCACTTAATAACTGACTAAATTCTACGCTGAATTTACATTGAGCTACAAGCTGATTCTAGGATATGGATGAATTTTCTAGTGGGAAAAAAACCCCACACCAATGTCCTGGCTCCAAAGTTGTAAATCTGCTTTAATAATAAAAAAGGAATTAGTAAAAGTATTGGGATTGATGTTATGTTTAATGACACTTCTGATGACAACTCTGCAGCACAAAGTGAAAGAATGTACCTTGATTAATAATTGGGAGTGAGTATTTTCTTCGCCTATTAAAATGCCACACTTGCAAAGACACATGTGAAAATAATTGAAAATACATGAAATCTGGGACATGGAAAGCAATACAACTCTTCTCAACTTTAGGCAAGCCCAGTACCCAGCACGATATTGTCAGGAGAAAGGTTGGGTCATTAATGACTTTTGAATTGGAATAACATATAATTGATGAATTATATCTGTTGCAGAGACACAGACACCACCACCACCACCACCACCACATCACCAAAACATAGTCAAACATATACAACTACATTTAACATATACACATGCACACGTTGGAGCCTAGAACACTACACACATGCATATAACACCACGCTCTGGGCACATTCATGCAAAAATTCTCTAAACAAAAGACACACATGCGTAGGTCCATAAATTGCATACAGATATTCCCAAGCTAGGCTTAGTGGGGAAAAGGAAAAACCTGTTTTCTGCCTCTCCCCAACTTCCCAGAAAGAAAAAAATAATGTAACTGTCAGAAATGTGATAGGACTGTGGAAGACGTATGGAAAAAACTCAAACAAACCATGTAAGTTGTACAACATAAATCCCAATTCTATTTGTTCTGTGACAGTGTATAAACCACACATTTTTCATCACGATAGAAAATTAAAACCCTCGCCAGGTTCAGAATTGCTGGGGAAGTTGGATAGCAACCCTAGCGTCCTGGCAGAAGGAGAAGCAACTCTTGGCCGGCCTACGACTGAAGGATGCATCTTCTGGACCTCCCTTCCTCTACATTTGGGAGCTGGTTTAACCAACTGCATACCCAGGACTGTGATTGGCCAGGCATTCCATAGGCACGTTCTCCATTTAAACTATTCCTTGGTGAAGCGTAGTTTCAACTTCCGGGGAGTCCCCAGGCAACCCTAATCACTCCATAACTCCTGGGGCTGTGTCTTCTACTCCCCCATCCGTAGGCAGTGGTTTCCCCTTGAAGCTCGTCTGATTTACCTCAAACTTCCATGTAGCCTGGGAGCTCTTCTAGCGCTTCAGCTCTAAATGGCTTAACTTCTTCCTCATGAGGAATTCTCCCCAACAACACTCAAATATTAACTAAAATCAGTTCATCTCAGTCCCTAGAGAAGTAGGTAACGTTAATATTTTCCATTCAGAGAAGTGTCTATTTTCCCCAACACCCGTTTGTTGTTGTTGTTGTTGTTGTTTGTTTGCTTTGTTTGTTTGTTTGTTTTTCCCTCTACGCCAATTTGTTAATCATGAGGAAAAGTCCCAAGACTTCTTGAAAAGCTCAATGTTTTTGGCGGGTTTGCTGTGGAATGTCCTCAAAGCCATCTAAAGACTGAATAATAACATCCTTGGGTTCATTCTCCTCCAAACATCATTCTTCCTCAAAAAATCCTCCTAGATCAGGCAGGCAGGCAGGCTTCTCTTTGCAGAGACCTCATTCCTCTCCTCGTAGATTGTCTCTCGCAGACCCACAGGCCACTGTTTTTAAGAGTTATACCCAGATACCTTCTGTCGACGGGTAGTCTGTTGCTATGGGCAGCCTGCTACTTCTTTAGCTTGGTGGTAATTTCCAATGACAGGTGCCTCATTGTGGCCAGAGTTCTGCAATTTCATTTTCTATTTTCTTCCCAGCATTTGGGCGTGTGCCAGTGTGGATTGAGATCCAGCTCATTTGCCAAGCAGAATCAAGCGCCTGGATGCTTCAGAGGTGTCTTTTGAGGGATTAAGATTCCCACAGGGAAGGTCAGACCCAAGGAGCCCTCAGTAGCTTTGAATTCTCATTGGCTCTGAGTCCTCATGGTCAATGCTTGGTCTCTTGCTTTTGATTCATTTAGAACCACAGACTCATTTAGCTTTTGATGGAATGACTGCTCGACCTTATGTTCCCTACCCCATTGTGCAGATGGAGAGACTGAGTCCCAGGTGAGGACCTTTTGACATGGGAGTGAGAGGAATCAGGCAGGAAGATGACAGTTCTCTCTGGGGAATGGGGGTTTCAGCTTGTCTCTCTTGAGTTTCTGAAGTAGAAACTCACACAAGTCTGCACTCCATCTCCCATTTCCCTTGCAATGAATTCAACAAACATCTATTCAATAACAATTGATTGAATAAATAATGGAGTGAGTCTCTACTCGGAAGCAGGCACGGTGCAATGTGACAGAAACTGTTGCTCATGTTCCAATCTCCACTCTCTCCTTTTCCCACAGTAATAGAATTTGTAGCTGGACAAATAGGGCCTCTCAAAATAAAGATCACATTCTTCATTTTCCATTGCAGCTCGATGTGGCCATGTGCTTCAGTTCTGGCCAATGGGATATAAACAGAAGCGTCAGCGCCAGCTTCCTGGAACCTTACTCAAGAGACAGCTGGTTATCTTTTTGTCTCTTTTGTCTTGCTGCCTGAAATCCTGATGCTGCCATCTTGGACCTCGAGGCTGAGGGACACAGCCTCTGGAGGGACTAAAAACATCTGGTTCCTGTGGGTCTACTGCAACCAGCCCGGGAACACACCAGCCCTGGATCACCGACATCCAGACTCCATACGTGACAGTGGGTAATCTTCTATCTTGTTTAAGCCATTGTTATTCTAGATTTTTTTTTTCAGTCATTCATAGGCAGTAAAATAAATGCTTCACAAGCGTTTGAAAAAAACTTCCTTTTTTTTCTACCTTTGCCAAGAAAACATTGGACTGTTTCAAAATGAAATTTTATTAAGAAACTAGATACTCTGGCTGAAAATATTTTAAGTAAAGAGATGTGTGTATATATACACATACACATGATCTCTATACATGCTCATATAATACGTGCATAAATTGTCTTTAGAAGAATGAGAAGAGACTGAAGTTGTGGGAAAGAGAACTGGCAGTCTCGGGGCTGGGGTAGGGGTGAGACTCACTATCTATTTTTTAGCTCTGTTTGAATTTTTTAACCACATGTATGCGTTATTTTATTTAATGCGAAAATTTTTAAATGAATAAAAATCCGTTTTACACGTTAGAGGCTCCCAGTCCAGCCACTATGGGATGGGCATTTTTGACGTTGGCAAATGGGTGTCCAGGTCCTCCATAGGCATCTCGGTGATGGGAGGCCCGCCTCTTCCCCAGACAGCTCTCTCTCTGTGGAAAAGGAGAAAAATGACAGACCTCTCTGAACCAGTCTTTTCATCTGAGGAAAACATAGACCCTTCTCACAAGGCTGTGGCAAGTGGGCACATTCTAACTGCTCAGCGAAGGTGCTGATTGCTGTCACCACACCCCAGGCCTGCCTGTCCTTCTTTCCTGTCCTCCAGCACCTCCGAGATGCCGCTTGCTCGCTTGCTCATAACAGTAGGTCCTCACTAACATTGTCAGTAGGCTCTGTGACTTAAAGCAAAACACCATATTAGGAAACCAATTTCACTATAGGCTAATTGATATAAACAAGAGTTAAGTTCCTATGGCATCTCATCAATGTGATAATGAAACCATATGATTCAAGGACTTGCTGTATAACTATCGCCCACACAGTGCTCCCCAAGGGCAGGGACCCTGCTAAATTCACCTCAGACCCCCTTGGCCCTCAGGGCCCAGCCCAGACCCTGGCATGGAGCAGAGATCAAGGAGCACTGACTGGTTCAAGAAGGAGATAACAACTGGCAATTAATTTTAAAATGCAGATCCTGGCAGCAGTTCCCAGTAACCCCAGTTGATTCATGATTTTTTATTAGAATTTTAGTTTTTTTCTGGATTCAACTTCAGCTGCATCAAGGAGTGCCAAGGTAAGGCATGCCTGAAGGTATCACCCAGCAAGTGCTTTTCTTATCAGAAGTAAGAATCCCCTTGGCATCTCCATTGGGACTTGACTGCCTGCTGCAGGACTGGGGCACTGAGCACACAGCCGGAGAACAGCGGCCTGCAGGGACTCCACTCTGGGGTCACACAGCCTGGCTGCATGTCTTGGTCCCACTGTTCACCAGCTGTGTGATCTAGGGCAAGATATCTGAGCTCTCCAGTCTTATTTTCCTCATCTGTAAAAGTGGGGATGATAATCATTGCACTCACCTCACTGGGTTAGTGTAAGGATTAAATGCGATAATGCATTTGAGATCAATTTATCAAGGAGTCACAACTCTTTGAAGTAGATGCATCACATGATTTAATGTTCCCCAAGCTCCTCCAGGTATGCTATGTGGAAATATCCTCTCCCCCTTTGATGGCAGGGAGGCAGGACTTTTATTGACATCTGGTTATATCTAGAACTTTCTAGTTAATTCCAGTTATTAGAACAGTTTAATTCTGGAATTTAACACTCAGTCCTGTACTTTTTTAAAACTTCAGTCTCAAACATAACTCAAAGCTGGTGTTCTCCCAACCTTCCAGAGTAGACCAGACCTTTCTGTGGCTCCAGCAGCCTGTAGAGAAACTATATTAGTTTTCTATTGCTACATAACAAATTACCACAAACTCAGGGGCTTAAAACAACATAAATTTATTATCTCACAGTTTCCATGGGTCAGGAGTTTGGGCACGACTTAGTTTGGTCCTCGCCTCAGAGTGACTGAAATTAACATGTAGGCTGGGGCTGCATCTCATTTATTGCCGGGGTTCCTCTTCCAATGTCACTGCTTGTTGACAGAATTTGGTTCCTTGCGGTTGTAGAACTGATGACTTCAGCTCTCAAAGGCTGCCTACCATTCTCCACAACATAACACCCTACTTTTCAAGGCTAAAGGAGGACATCTGCTTCTCTGACCTCTAGATCCCCTTTAAAAGATGTCACTTGCTTAGGTCAGGCCCACCAGGACAATCTCCCTTTTGATTAGCTTAACGTCAACTGATTAAGGACTTCAATTATCCCTGCAGAATTTCTTTCTCTTTACTATAATGTGGTAATCTCATACGCCTCCCTTCCCTGACCCTACACCTAGTTCCTTGATGTAGGAGATCTGGCTTTGTTTCTTCTGCTTCTTATCTCAGCCCCCCACAAAGGCCTACCACCCCAGAGCCTCCAACTTTCAGATGTCCCTTCACCAGGGAGAGGCTCTTTGGGGCAAGGTTCCAGCAAGACAGTATAAAGGTGTTGATCATCAGTGTAGTGTCCCCACAACCCACAAAACTCACTACCATCTTTGCCTGTTTTTTCCACTGCTTCAGTAAACACAAGGGCAGGTCACCAAATCTGCTGGTCGAGCAGATACCCATACAGGGAGTGATGTTCCAGTCCCCCTTTCTTGAAAATATCTTCAGACTTCCAAGGGTGTCTCTTAAAGCCACCTTCCCTCCGCTTTGGAGGGAGGAAGCAGCAGCTCTGCCCACAGGACTCCTGAACCTGCATTTTCTCCAAACTGACCACCTCTTCCTCTCTCAGTCTTCCTATATTTGCGGTGGGGTGAAGTGAACAGGGGGTAGTACTGGGTGTTCAGGTCCATCCTCTGAATTGTCTTCTCTAAGTACTGCAAAGTGACTGGACCCAACTTTTAGATGCTTCAACTTCTGGGCCTTTGGCTGTGCAATTCAGGGTCAATAGAAAAAATTCCACTAAGCATCAGTGCCTGGGAGACAGTTAGTGCTTAATAAATGCTAACAGGTATTATTGCTCACAACTCAACCCAAAGTGTCCTGTATTGAGAAGCAGGGTGGAAGATCAGAGCAGACCTGGAGCACAGCTGCTAATGACAAGCTGCGGGACTCCTTCAGTTCTTACAGGCCAAGAATACGCTTATTCTCCAAGCCTGGTGTCAGCTCGAATGCAACCAAGGGTAGGGCAAATGTGAAGAGCAGGGATCTGGGCAGGACATTCTTTCGCTTCAGCCTATTTCTCCTTCACTGCCCCAGAGTCGGTAGGAAAGAACTGAGTGAAGCTGAGATTGAAATTTTCTGCAATTCACAATGTCATGAAGATACAACCTGGGTAGCTGTCCTCAGACCCATTTCTTCCTCTTCAGTTAGAGTACATTTCTCAGCTTCCTTTACAGTTAGGTGAAGCCACAGGACCGGGTTCTGGCCCACAGAATGTGCGTAAAAAAAATGTATGCCACTTACAGCCTGCCCATGAAAAACTCCAAAGATATAATAATCCTCTATGTGCTTTCCTTTTTTGCAGTCTTGATGCAGGCAAACAAGATAACCTCGGAAGTCACATGTTGAAGAGGGCAGCGCCAAAAGATAAAAAAGAGCCTGGATTTCTGAGTCGCCTTGTGGAAGGCTGCCTGCTTACCAGGAATAACCACATTCAACACTTGTGTGAGCAAAAAACGGACTTTTATTGTGTTAAGACATTGAAGTTATGGGGTATGTTTGTTACAGCACCTGGCATTGCCTTAACCAATATGTAAGTTCACACAGTAAATGAGGAAATGAGTCTGCACTCACATCGTCCATGCTTTAAGAACTTCTAGGACTTTCAGGACTTTATCTGCCATGCTCTATAAAGTACGCATAATGTTTTAATTCCACTTCACGGAAAGGTTTTCTTTCTGATCCCTCTTCAGGGGCCTTCCCTATTAAAAAGGCCCACTTATAGAAACCACTACTTAGCATTTTTGGAACTTGTTATCCTATTCAGCAGAGTCTAAGTCAGGAGGCTTTGAACTCGGACAATTACTGCTCTTGATTAACAACAAGAACTGATGAGTTGGCCTTTCCAGTGTGCTAAGCAAACTCAGCCAAGCAGAAAATATCACTGAAAGGGAAACAACGGGAAGTGATTTTCTTGGTTACATTACGAGCCGTCGCGATATTTACACATGTTTGTGGATAATGTAGGAACCTCTATTGCTTGCCTGCCCTTCCAGATGACATGGTTGGGCTGGAAATGCCATGTTTCCCACTTGACCTAGGCTGTACGTGTCATTCTGTGACTGCAAGCAGCCAGACTAGTGGAAAAACCACAGACCTGGGAGTGGGCAGGTGGGGGCGCAAGATCTCCATCCTGCTCCTTTGCAGCTTCTGCTCCTCCAGGTGTCCTTGGGGTCAGCACCTGAATTGAGGGACACCTGGGCAGCTTTGGCCTCGTGTTGCCAGACAGCTGGCAGCATAGAAGAGTGTCCATTTATTTGAACCCTTGTCACACCTGGGTCTTAAAAAAGATCTTTGTGAAGTTGAGTCATGCTTTTTTAAATCTTGGATTAAACACTTAGTAATATTTAGTATGTCTTCATTTGTAAATAATCTGTGCATGTCCTTTATCCATTTCTCTATTGGGGATAGTAGTATTTTTCATATAATTGCACACAAAATTTTCATATTTTAGGTCATTTCTCCTCTTCTCATTTCATGGGTTTATTTTTCCAAGTTATTTGTCTTTTGTTTTTTTGTTGAATCTTTTGTACATATAAAAGTTTTAAAAAAAAGTAGTCAAATATTTCTATTTTTCCTTTAAGACTTTTCCATTTTTTTAAGCCTACAAAGTCGCATTCCATATGAGGGTTTGAAATATATTCATGCATAACCTCACCAATTTTATTTTAAAAAATTTAAGGTGCTGTTTCAATCACCAGCAGCTTATTTGAATGTAAGATGTGAGGTGAGGATATTCCTGCGGCCTATACCAGGAGCTGAGGTCAGGGAGAGAGAGCCTACGGCTTGTGGGGGGCTTGGACAAGCAGGGGCAAATGTCCTTGGGTAGAGGTGGCATTGGACAGGCCAAGGCAAAGTGTGAAGGGCAGATCCAGGCTGGGCTTGGGTCTGGGGTCTTTTTTATCCTCTGGTGCTGTTGTGGACTGAATTGAGTCCCCCTCAAATTCATATGTTGAAGTCCTAACTCCAGTAATTAAGAATGTGACTGTATTTGGAGAGAGGGTCTTTAAAGAAGTAATTAAGTTAAAATTAGATCATTAAAGTGAGCCCTAATCCAATATGACCAGTTATTATAAGAAAAGATTAGATAAGTACAGAGAAAAGTCCATGTAAAGACAAAGAAAGAAGGTTGCCATTTATAAACCAGGCAGAGAAGCCTCTGAAGAAACTGATTCTGCTGGCACCTTGATCTTGGATTTCTAGTTTCCAAAATTGTGAGAAAATAAATTTCTGTTTAAGCCACCCATTCTGTGGTATGTTTTTATGGCAGCCCTAGCACACTGATACGAGTGGGCTCTCAGGTAAATGCCCCCAAGCTGGTATGAGGTAGGGCTTGCAAAGGCTCTCATCAGTCTGCTGGTGGACCAAACAGACGGAAACATTGATTTTTTAAAGTTATCTTAAAATTGTGTATAATGCATATTTATTGAAGAAAAATTAGGACACACAGATTAGCAAAAAAAGAAAAAAGAAGAAAAAGGTCACCCTAGGGTGCTAATGCCCCCAGTGGTCCAAACTCACAGTGGCTGTGTATCTTGCAGAGAGGTCTCCTCTTGATTTGCTGCCTGTGATGGCCACCCCCTTCTCCTTGGGGTGTGCAGACCACATGTCTCTCCCAGACAGCTACGTGCCATGTGTTGGGGCGGCTAGAAGAGTCCCCTCACCCCATCACCTCACAGTGGGCCGGGAGGTGCAGAGGCTGATAGATCTGTGGGGCTGAAAATCCATACACTCCCACCCCCTCTGCAGCCTCCAAGATGGTCTTTCAGCCTCCGCTCACACTCGCCGCTGCCCCCTCCTCCTTGAGCAACCCCATTTGCTGGGAAATGACTTGAGCCCAAGCTAGCCCTCACCTTTGACCCAGAGTCCAGGTTAGCCCTTACCTTTGACCCAGTGGCACCCTCAGAAGGCAGGCTTGGGGAAAAGGCCACAGTGCTTGGTTACCTCTTCGAGGTAAACCATCTAGTGTCTCCTCCCAACACATTCCTTCTCTTAACATTGTTCCCTCTGCCTAGAAGTTCTTTCCATCCTACTTTCTCTAAAATTCCCTGATGGAATCCTGACCATCTTTCACGGCTCAGCTCAAAAGTCACCTCTTTCAGAAAGCCTTCCCTGATCACCCCTTCACCAACTGAATGGAATTCCTCCTCTGAGCTCACACCTCCCCATCTGCCCCACCCATAGGTGGCACTGGTCATGTGTTGCCTGGAATTAAAATATGCACGTCACTTGCCCCAGACAGCAGGCTCCTTGTTGGTTTATTTCTGCATTCCGGCCTTGTCTTGGTCTGTTTGGGCTGCTATAACAAAAATACCATAGACTTGGGGGCTTAATAACAAATATTTATTTCTCATAGTTTTGGAGGCTGATTCCGTGTCTGGAGAAAGCCTGTTTCCTACGTCCTCACGTGGTGGAAAGGATGAGGGACCTCTCCAGATTCCTTTTGTAAGGGCGCTAATCCCATTCATGAGGCTTCGCTCTCATGACCTAAGCACTTCCCAAGTCCCCACATCTAAATATCACCACACTGGGGATTCAGCTGCAATCTGTGAACTCTGGGGAGACACGAACGGTCGGTCTACAGCAACCTCTCTCCTGCACCTGACACTGAGGCTGCCCCAGAGGAAGGTCCGACTAGAGTTCGACCTTCGGATATCAATTTTTGATTTCCTTATAGCAGAGAAGATATCTTGGCAAAACTCACATTGGTCATTTGGAAAAAACTTTCACACAACGCATGACATTTGTTCCCCATGACAACTTCGAAGTAAATGTTATGCAGTCTATACCCATGGTACAGATAAAAGAGCTAGGGCTCCTGAGAGGCGACTGCTTACATCAGCAAACTGACCAGCAAGAACTGGAGCTGAGCCTCCCAGCCATGGCTCTGAGGAGCCTTTTTCCCTCTGCTGTTTTCACAGCCCTGGTACCCTCCATCCACCCATGGGTCACCTCTGTACCCCTCACCTAGCATGGGGCCTGTCTCCGGAGGGAATGTGAGAAGTGAATGGGCCTGAGGCTAAAGCCTCCCATGGCGGACCTCGGGCACCCCTTCCACCCCTCTTTGTGATGGTCGCTGAGGGCAGAGGTGCTACCAGAGGCTGCCCAAGCATCTTCAGGGGTGGCACTTCCACCCTCTATGGGAGGACTCTCCCATGGCCTCCATTCCGCTGTGGTGTGGGGGCCGCACACGCTGTAGTGACTGGTGCCCCACACCAAAGGAGGGCAAATGTGAGGTCTCTGTCCCAGGAGAAGCAGGGACAAGGGCTGCAATATCAGGGGCAGAGACTCCTACTTCGTCTCAGCGGTTCTTGTAGGTTTGCTGTTTCAAAACACTGCTGCTTCTCCTTGAGACGCATGCCTCTAAGTCACAAGCACTGGGAAGACCGGAGTTGGGCCGGCTTCACCCGTGGCACCATCTCTCTCTCTCTCCCTCAGGAATCACTTTCGTCACCATCCATTGCCGAAATGAATGGAGGCCGTGCAGCCGGCTTTATTAAATATGAATGAGTCACAGCCTGCGGCCCCCACGCGGTCACTCGCCTACTTCATCTCTGGCAATTACTGCGTCGCACACACTGTGCCAAGGGGCGCAGCAGTCCCTTCCTGCTCTTGCGGGCTGACACCACCCAGCAGGGGCAGGGCTCAGGTCTGCAGCTGCCCTGCCCCTGTTGAAAAGCCACCTCTTGGCTCCCACGCAGCCAAAATGCTCAGTTCTGAAGATGTAGGGACAGAAGGACTGTGGATAGTTGAGCTCTGAGCCCTGGCTAGAAAAGGCCTGTGGCTTTGGAATGAGTGGCTTCCGAGCTCTGTCTGTATATAAGAGGCATGTGGGAGCACCCAGTTTTAAGATCCAGCCTGGATCAAGGTTAAGGGCATGTGTGTGAGCTCACACTATTCCTGAGCACACATTTGATGTATGTTAACTTAATCCTCACAAGAAGCCCCTTGATTGTAAACTTCATATTAGCAGGGTCCTTGTTAGCCCTGTTCACTGGCGTGTCCCCAGTGCTGGGGACAGAGTAGATGCTCAGCAACTATTTGTTGAATGAATGAATGAGGTAGATGTTACTGACCATATTAGAGCTAATGAAGTTTAGGTTACATTACACAGCCAAGATTCAGCAGCCAGTGAGTATCAGAGCCAGGAGTCAAATTCAAAGTGGCGGCTTAACCATTGCTCCATCTGGCCAAGTCCGCTGGCAGCTTGCCTGGAGCCTCTCCAGGGCAGGGACCCTACCCCTCCTGCCCCTGCCCAGGCCATAGTCCAAAGCCACAGCATAGCATTCTAGTTGCACAAATTTGTTTTGACCCCAATTTCATCCAGAGAGCCAATAAAATTCCCACGACTCCATGTGGCTTTGTCAAAGTTGCCAAAGACCATCTACAAAGTTGTAAAAGCAAACAAGAGTAAACTCTTTTTTCTGAACTTAAAAAATTACTTTTATTTTAGGAACCAATAAAATTATGGCAAATATTTACAAATAATTATCTCACATAAAGGTTACATAAAATCAATTCTTCACAAGTAACAGTCACTCATGAAAAGACACACAGATATTGAAACTACGCCAATCTTATTGCATGTTTCTCCAACTAATCTAAAATAAAAGTGTTGCAGTCAACCATTTAACTTAGAATAAAGCCACAAATTCCAGGTTTGACGAGAAAAAAAAGTTTAAAAATTAAACCCAAATCCCACCCCTGTATTCTCCCAAATCCCACCCCCAACCCCTGCCCTCCTCCCAACAAAAGAAAAATATGTCCAATATCTTTGGCAAATTGGCACTGCTGTAATTACATTCAAATATTATTACACACAAAATCAACACACATCACTAAGGAAAAAAAACACCAATATTTCCAGTCAGTTATTTCTACTAGAAAAAAAAGAATACAAAACATACACATTTTTAAGAAGCAATTTTTTTTTCAAACTGCTGGAGACAGATCATCTCCCACTTTCAAAGGCAATTCAATTGTGTTTTTTTTGTTGTTGGTTTTTTGCTTTTTTTTTTTTTTTTTTTTTTTTTACAAGTAAGCGTCTATGCAGGCATCACAAACTTTGGCGGATATAGTAGATATGTAGTTCTTTGATGCGGGAAGTTCAGTCCCTAAGACAAAGTCAACTGTCTCAAAGAACGAAAAGCAAAATCCACGTGTCTTCCTGGCAAAGAGTTCCATTTGCAATGAAATCTGCGTTTCTACAAATACTCAATGTCCAAAGGCCACTAGAGGGTGAAAAACCAGGGCAGCATCTTCCAGCAAGAGTCAGGGTAAAACCCGAGTCAGATTTCCACCCTCAACTTAAACTTGGAGGCCAAGCAGCTGAGGTCAAGAAGTAGGGCCCTCAGAGTCCACTACCCCACACTGCGCTGGCGGCTTGGGGCCAGGGTACGGGCCTGCCTCTTCCTGAACCCCAGGACAGGCTGCTGCCAGGTCTGCTCACCTTCTCTGACCAAAGGCAAGGAGAGCAGGCAAGAACTGGCATGAGGAGACTCAGCGCTTTCTCTGAGTTTCAAGTACATCTGAGGTGTGGGTGTGTGCACATGTGTGTATACATACTCTCATGCACACGTGTGGAGGGGAAGGCCAGATCTGGAGTCTCGGAGCTTCGCGGCATGTTTCGAATAGACTCAGGACTTATTTATTTTCTTTTTAGCTTTATAGCAATTAATTGGCTATTGATTGGTTGGAATGTTCAACTCTCCATTTCCTCAAATACAATAAAATAGTTTCATTAAAATGTATTCATGCTTAAAAGTAAGGGAGCCATTACATGGTTTCCTTTCTGTTCTACTCCAAGGGAAGTGCACCGTTTGTAAATCAAAACTCGTCATCCAAAATCACTTGCTCTTAATGGTGCTTTTGGAGACGATGAGGGGCGTGGCCACAGACAGAGTGATTTTGGGGATAAGGGCGGCCCGGTGGCTATAGTCACAGGATGGGGTGGGCCCGGCGGTTGGGGTGGGTAGGACTGTAGCTTAGCCTTCTCCAGCCAGGCCTCAGCGTTGGAGAGGGGGCTCATAAACCCAAGTCGCCCCCCACTGGTGTTCCCCATACTGCCCTCCCGGCACCATGCTCAGAGCTGCCCAAAGTGGAGGGCAGATTCCTGCTTGCGCTGTCCTGCCCACAGGCCAACACACTACCTGAGACCAACTCCATTTTAGAATTCGTCAAGATTCTTTCAATAAATAAACAGCTGCATTTTATCCTTGAACCACTCAGGAATCTAAGATATGGGAAGAAGAATATCTAGACTCACTGAATGGTGGTAATGTTTACTTTCGACTCAGAGATGAGCTAAACGGGACCCTTTGGAACACATGAACTGAAACTCTAGAACTCTGAGGTCCCCTTTGATTCTGGGGGATTCCAGGAGCAGGAGGACCCCACTACTGAGGATTACAGCGGATGAAAGGAAGGCTGTAAGCAGCTGTGTAGTAGAAGCATAGCCCCCTCATCAGGAGATCAGGCCGGCCAGGGACTTGCTTTTAGTCCTCTGCCACAGCCCCTGGGGACCTGGCCGCCACTTTGGAGGCACAGCCGTGAGCTGACAGTGGGGAAGTGCGGATCAACACTCTGGTTCCACCATGAATATGCAAGAGGGAATCCTGAGGTATGGGGACATCAGGGGACAAGGAGCTGAAGGGGCTGCCAGGAGGTGGGGCAGACTGCCAGCTAGGAGTCATGGCCCGACTGTCCAACTTTCCAATAAAGTACTTTGTTACCTTTTAAGAAATGCACTTGCCTTGGACCTCTCTGAGGCCAAAAGAACTAAAGGAATAAATTCTCCAGGAGTGCTGGTGTGCGTGCCTGGAAACCATCAGAGGCGGGCTCCCAGATGGGAGACAAGGCCAAGGCTGCAGAGCTGGCCTCTCAGCAGGGCCACCCGGGTGTGGTGGGATCCGCCTACTCCAGCCTGGGCCTGGTCTAAAAATCCCTGCACCTGGATTTTTCCCTACTCTCAGGGCAGCACAATCTCAGACATATCTTGTTTCCAGGTATTTGTCAGGAGTGCTTGGTTTGTTTTTAAGATTTGCTCCTTATGTCTTGGAGCTAAATTCTATCTGAAATGTCATCCAGAAGCGGGTGGCTGATGCCAGAGACTGCCAAAGGCAGGGAAGTTGCTCTGGGGATGTGGCTTCTCATAAAGGGATTTCACCCCTCAGTGCCCTGTGGTCACATCTGGGGCTTTTCCCTGCACATGTGAAAGGCCCCAGCAGCACTGATCTACCCTCAATGTCAAGAGTCCCCCATCCCCCACCTCTGACATTCAAACTCTCCTACCTTCAAAGCCAAAACAGTCTGCAAGAGCCCAGGATGGCAAGAGAGCGGGGCAGGGACCAGGGGCTGGACAATCTGAAGCTCATCCATCTGGGCTCCTATCTCCCCCAAAACTGCAATGAAAAGCAAAGAGGCAAAGAAGAAAGGGGGCACTGGACAAGGACTGGGGGTCACGAGCTGGTGGCTAGTGGCCATAGGCATATTTTTTGGCTGATAGAGCATTTTAAAAGCTTTCACACGTGAATGCTATTGGAGGGAGTAAGCACTCTTTGGGTCTCGGGTCCCATCACCCATGCTGCCTTGTGCCCCAACCAGGTAGCAGGGTTACCTCACCTGCCTGGCCCGGGAAGCAGTTAGTTCAGGGCTCTTGAGATTGTGATCTGTGTTTCCTAAACCTGTGGACACTCCGATGGCCCCGATGGCCTTGCTCAGAGACTCCTAAATATGGTCAAAGCCAGGCCTAGAGTCTGATCCACAGCAGGAAGGATAAAGAAAAGAGCGAGGGGAAATCTTATGACACTGGAGCCCTAGACCCTGGGAGTCAAGAGCTGGGCCCACCTTCAGGCCTTGTCAGGGTTTGTGGTGTGGGCTGGACGAGCTCCAATCCCCTCTGAGCCTCAGGGCACAGCAGGAACAGAGTTTGGATGAGACAGAAGCATTGGCGTGAATCTGGGCAAAGACTTTGCAGGTTTCCACATTAACGAGAATCAAGTTGGACCAGCAAAGCCACCAACTTTCAGGCCTCTCTGTCAGGCCAGCCTCTGGCTCCTGTTCTTTCTTTCCTCCTTGTGAGTCTGGGAGTTTTTCAGGGGGTTAAAAGGTGTCTCTAAGCCATACTCTCCCATGACAGGAGCATGATTCTGTGGAGAGACAATGGGGCTCAGAGATCTACTATCTAACAATTCGCTTCCTCTCTATCTTGCCCCGTGAGCCCCAACTCTCAATTTTCCCATCTGTAAAACAGGAACGGCAATTGTCCCAGGGGATGGTCAAGGATTGCAAAGTACTGTACACACATCAGTTATGAAAGGGCTAACTGTAACCAAGGCGACTTGAGGAAGGGATGTTGGCTTTGATATGTCATCGAGTTTTTCTAGGTTGGAGCTAGATTGATGGTATAAAATTTTTTCATAAAATCCATAAAGTCCTTTTCAAAAAGTCAGAGCTAGAACACAGGACTGAAGGCCCATGGAGGAACACCCTGAGCCTCCTGCCTGCGATGCTGGTGAAAGCCCTGGCCTTGTGTTTTCCATTCAGAATTCTCTGGCATCAGGGGCTGGTGTCCTGTGGCACCTTCCTCTCCAAGCTCCAAGGCAGCTTTGCCAAGCAGCATGGGAACTCAGCGGGTGAGAGGAGGTACGAGTGTGAGAACGTGCATGTGCATCGAGTGCTCTTGTGCTTCTGCCTGGCAGCCCAGTAATTGAGTGGCTGTCTAATAAATACAAATGCAATCTGAGGACCAGCAGAGCCTCAGGGGAGAGAGGAAAGGCATGGAGGGAGCTCATCACAGGGCTGAGAAGAAACAGAATGAGCTGAAGGGCAAACATGGGCCCATGTTGGCTTTACTGAGGAAGGATGATATGTGCCTTAGGCAGCCGGTTCAGGGAAGGTAGACCTCCTCCAACAGCCTGAGACCACAGGAGGGACCAGGATCCAAGGATATGGGTGCAAGAGGCCAAGAGGCCTGTACTGCAGACTCCCAAATCCACTCACAACTTCCTGAAGAAGGGAGCAAGGGGCCAGATCATATACCTTCTCCTCCCTTGCCTGGCAGCTGAGGGCTAGAGCCAGTCCTGGCTCCCAGAAGTGGGCTCTGGCTTCAGCTACCTCCCTTCTTTGCACAGCAGGTTCCAGGGGGTGGGTGTGCTTACCAGTTCCACCCCCACTCTGGGTGAATGGGCTTCTTCAGCAGTTCTAACAGCCCCAGGACATCCCATCTGGGGCAGTGGGCTGAGAACCATCTCCTGCTGCTCTCACTGTCTGCTTCTCCCCAGGGATGAGAGTTCTACCATGTGCCAGGGCTTAGAAGCCGAGTCCCAGCCCCATCTCTGCCAGTCACTGCCTGGGGACTCTAGGACTCTTCCTTGCTGAGCCTCAGTTTCCTCTTTTGTCCCACCACCTTGCAGAGGTGTTGGGGAGGAAACACTTGGTGGTGGCCAGAGGTCTACTCTGTCTCCCTGTGTGGTCCTGGGTTTCCCTCAGCTGGACTACAGTTTCCATTGAGGGGAACTGGACTAGGTCTTCCTCAAGGCTCATCCCCACCTCTTTGGGCGCTCCTGTTTCCCTGTTGGTCCGAATATTAGCGGGACTCAGGTGCCCGCCCCTACATGCTTGCTCAGCAGTGGAGGGCCTGCCCCAGCTTCCTGGGAGTGAGGAAGGAAGGAGAGAGCTGCCAGGTGACTCTGCGGGTGACCATGCTGTACCAAGGCAAGCGAGGCTCAGAGAAGTGAAGGATCTTGTCTGAGGTCCTATAACAAGGCAGAGGTATAGCCAGGACAAGACCTCTCAGGGCCAATAATCTCAAGTGTGGGCTCTCTCTGCCCCAGCTCTCTGCCAACACGGTGACATGCAGACGTCAGAGACACTGTCATATGAGATGGCAAAGTCCACTGTCATTGCTATAATTCAGCCAAGATTTGGACAGAGCCTCTACCTGGCTGTTGTGAGTTGGCAAGAGAGACAGACTATGCATGGAATTGAGGCCCCAGGCAAAGAGATGGTGGCCCCCGGCACCCTCATCTCAAGACCACTCCCAGTTTGCCACCTGTTCCTCACTGCCTGCCCTGCCCCTCTCCCAGGAGGCCTTTCTCTGTGCCCCAAATTCTCCCAGACTCCTTTTTCTGACCACTCCAGCCCACAGTGATTTCTCCAACTCCTCCAAGCTCCCGAGGCCCTGACCATCATGGCCCTTTGTGTCAACAGGCGAATACCCACTATGCAAAGTTAGGCATCTTCGCCCATCCAGGTACCTTCATTCCCAGCTGCATGCTAGGCTCCACAAGGACAGGGAAGGGCCGATCGGGAAGTTCTAGCTGACTGCTGCAGATGTGTGTGGTCTTCAGTGCGGGCAAAGTCCTCTTTGTTAATCACTGTCTACATGGCAGGGACAGGCTTGCCCAGAATCCACTGGTTGGGATCCTGGAGGAGGGGGCAGTGTCTATGGTAGGTATCCAAAGTGATTAGAGCCTGGGAACACCTCAGAAACACATCCCAGTTTAGGTGAGCGGTTCCAGGGGCTGGGGAGGTCAAGAGAGCCTCAGACCTCAGGCCCCACCTTGAACCGTGATCTCCTGGGTCCCATCCAGCCCTGACATTCAAAGTCCACCATGCAATCAGCATCTCAGACGGCACCTTGCTTTAGAACAGTAGCTGAGGGATCTCCCAGACAGTTCTTTGAGTCCTTCGATATATGGAAAAAAGCTGTTCGCACTGTATTCAGCCCAGGGAAATGGAGGCAAGAAGCCAGGGTATCTTCCCAAAGCATGTTTCTCTTGAGGAGGAGTCTCAAGGGTGGAGGCTTGGAGCATAACCAGCCCAGTGAGACTCCTAGTCAAGACATTAAAGAAATAGCGATGAGCAGGAGGCTGGAGCTCCGAGGTAGGCACCCTCAGTCTCACAAGTAACCTCAAGCTCACTCTTTGGGGGCACCCAGGGCAGAGGGGACCCTCTGCACACAGGTTCTAAGACATCCTGGGACACATTGGAAGTGCTGAACACATAACAGGTGGGCGGTCTGCTCAGGTGGACCTCAGGACCATAAAAAAGCAAAAAGGTATTTACACGGGTGTTGTAGAAGTGACGATAGCAAGCTCTCCTTCCGGGCCTGGGGCAGGAAAGACAACTGGGGGACTGGCAGGCTGGGCTGGGGCTGCAGTTGTCTGCAGAACAGTCTCTTGGTTTGTGGACACTCCGTCACAGTGGGGAGGAGCGCATCGATTGACTCTCAGAAATGGATAGGTGTCCAGAAGTCTAGCAGCCCTACCACAGAACCCCAGAAGCCCTGGCAGGAAAAGGGAGGGATGAAGTTTCAGGTGAGTGCGGGGAGCGGCTGGGGGATGATCTCGTTGGGCCCCTCTGGTTGTCTTTGGAGGGGGCTGGGAGGCTATCGCCCTCAGTGATCTGTGTCATAAGTGCTTGGCATCTGCCTGGCTCCAAGGGTCAGTGACGGTCGTAGGCAGTGGCGGCTGCCGGCGGGGCAGCTCCTCGGGCAGCAGCGCTGTAATAGTACGGGGAGCCTGGAAGACAGAGAAGAGGGCATGGAGGTTGGAGGGCGACTCTGTGCCCGCAGCCTCATACTTGAGGCCAATGGTCAGAGGCAGGAAGGGGATTGGAGCTCTGAGAAAAGAGCTCGGGAACACAAGCTTATGCTGGCAGGCTTTCTGGAGGAGGTGGGTCAGGCTGGGTGGAGCCTGCCTGCTCTAACTTCCGGACAGGGCCAGAGTGAGGGCCCTGTACCCATGCTGGGCTCCTCCCGCTGTCTCTGGGCTGCTTTATTTGACGAGGCACTTTGGATGGGGCCTCCAGGAGCCTGCCTTGTGCTCAAACTCCTCCCTACAGATGGAAGAGTATGAAGGGGCTCCAGGTGACCAGCAGATTTTTAGAACTACAGAGGTTAGAGATGCTAGGCCATCTTCTTCTTTTACAGGTAGGAAAACTGAGGCTCAACAAACTAATGTCATGTGCTCAAAGCCATAGAGCTTCTCAGTGCTAGAGCCCGGCCTGGAATTCAGGTTTTCTGCCCCTGGCCCGGGACTCTTCCCACCAGACACAGTTCACAGCCTGTACACTCGACCGAGGCTGGAGGACCATGCTTATCCAAGCACACAGCAGCTAGGGTCCTGTGAGCCACTGTAGACCATGTGCCTGCTTGGGTGGGAATAGCCAGCTTCTTAATTCCCCAGGCGGGGCTAACTCGCTGATTCTGAAATCTCACCCAAATCCAAACCAATACTGGCAATTATTCCAGATACCATAACTAGGCATCAAGACCTGGAGAATGCCAGTCAGGCTCCATCACTCTTGGCTGAGTGACCTTGAACAAGTAGCTTTATTCCCCTGAACCTCAGTTTTCTCCGCTGTAAAAGGGGCCACAGTAAAGGCTTTATGAGGGCACCATGACATAAGGATATGAGAGTGCTTTTCTAAGCACTTGATATTCACGAACTGTTTTCATTTCCACAACAATTCTATCAGGTAGGAACGAGTATTGTCCTTATTTAGCAGAGGAGGAAACTGAGGCGCAAAGAGACTGAGTGGCCTGCCTAAGGTCATATAGCTAGTATGTAATCAAGAGGCGAGATTCGGGGAGGCACCGTAGCATGTGCCACTGCCCCTCCAAACCCAGCCCCAGTGAGCAGATATACTGCTCTCTCCCCTGGACCCCCAGGGAGGCAGTATGGCTCAGGCAGCAATGACAGTGGAGGAGCAGGCAATGCCTTGCCGTGCTGTTCCCACCTAATGCCTAAGTATTTTCAGAGATGGATTTTTTTGCTACCCGCTGTCACCTCCCTAGTCAGAGCCTTGACTCAGAGACACTGTCAATGTCTGCCTTCTCTCTTCTGTGGGATGACGACGGTGTAGGAACAGTCACCCACACAGCATCTGTAATGCCAGCCCTGTGTCACGCCTTCAGAGGTACCCAGGTGAGTTCCCACCTAATGCCTAAGTATTTTCAGAGATGGATTTTTTTGCTACCCGCTGTCACCTCCCTAGTCAGAGCCTTGACTCAGAGACACTGTCAATGTCTGCCTTCTCTCTTCTGTGGGATGACGACGGTGTAGGAACAGTCACCCACACAGCATCTGTAATGCCAGCCCTGTGTCATGCCTTCAGAGGTACCCAGGTTCTCCCGTGTGTGTGTGTGTGTGTGTGTGTGTGTGCGCACGCGCGCATGCCATCTCTGCAGGCCTGGGCATGGCACAGGAACAAGAAAACCATAGGGGCTGCTCTCACAAATGGGCTTCAAGGAATGGGAAATGGAAATAAGCTTCCTCAGAGGACCCTGACTTGGCTCTCCAAGTCGCCCACCCACCGACCACCTCTCACTCTCAGCTCTGGCTCACTCTCCTCTCAAAGCCTAATCTCTTGGCCAGGCTGTCCAGCGGCCTCAGCATGAAGTCTCCACAGCAAAATCAAAAACGCTTGCATTTACTGTGAGAAATGAAAACATCACTTCACAGAGCACTCTGTCTTCCTGGTGCCCATTAAACCTCCATCTAGAATAAACTTGTCCTTTCTTCTGTCATTTTTCTTCTCTAATTCACATTATCATCAATTTACTTCTTGACACAGTCATTCGGGGCTCCCACTCGCTCTCTAATCCCTTTACAGCAGCCACAGGCAGTCCCATTCTAATCCTAACTGACCACTGCTGCCTTTCTTCCTGCCTCCTTCCCTTCCTGCCCCGCTGCACCCACCCCCTACTCCCCTACTAAGCATGCTGGGTCACCACCCCTCTGACTGGGCAGACAGCTCCTGGAGAGGAAGCTCAGCGGGGAGAGAAATTCCCCTGAAAAGTGAGCGTGCAGCTTCCTTAGGTGGCATTGCCCATCCTTACTTTGGTGATGTTTATGTGAAGGAGGTTTCAGCCAGGCCAACCGAGAGCTGGGCAGTGTGTATGAGGGCGTGAGCACCTGGGAATGTGCATGTGGAGGGTCTCATCTGTTTCCACAGCTCCCAGTGATCTAGCAGGAATACCAAGGAGCCTCAGGGCGGGCTTCCACACCCTGGCACCCTCCCCAGACAGCAGAAATCAATCTACTTCTGCCCCATGGCACTCATCCAGCTAAAACCCTGAAGACATTCTGTGGGAAGGGCAGGCTGGTAGATGTGAAAGGGCCTGAAACTTATTTGCAAGACGATGATAGAGTGAGCCTGGCATCTCACTCATCTTCAGGAAAGTGGGCCTCAAGACAGCATCGTGTTCAGCTCCTGCTTGAATAAAGCTGCCAGGGGCGATTATCCTTGTTCTACACCTGAGGTAATTGAGGCCCAGATTGGTTGATGACCTGGCTGTGATTCCCCAAGTTATAGACTTGGGCAGCACAGGGGCCACTCCTCATGTTTGCAACTGCCCAGCATTGTTTAAACTTTTCTTGTTTCCTGTAGGATGAGGCCTATCTCTTTGAGGGGGAAGTCAGAACTCATTCTCCCAGCTTCCCTTGCTGCTAGGGCACAGGTGTTTCACCTGGGCTCTGCCAATTAGACTCTCTTGCATATGACCTTGATTGGGAAGGGAGCAACTTGAGGAGGTGGGCTGAGAGACTCCATCTGTTGGGAGTGGGTAGCAAAGGCATCCAGCTCCGGGCGGTGGCAGCGCAGGGCTCTCAAGCACCCTGGCTGAAGCAGCAGCATAGAGCATGCTTCTTGGGGGTGCCAACTAGCAACAGCAGGAGTGCTTAGGTTCAAGCAGCCCTGGTGGTATGGCTAGGTGTGGCTCCTGGCTGTGTGCCCCACTCCTGTCTCCTTGGTCCTCCCAGAGACTCTGGGAACCCCGCCCCCCCAAATCCCTTAATAAATTTGTTTTCTGCTTAAACCAGCCAGAGTGGATTCCATTGCTTGCAACTGAAAGCCTGACAGTTAAATACAATAACCTGGCTTTCAAAAACAGACCACAGCTGTTCTCGTCACATACATGATCTGAGTATTTAGAACTCTCAAGGCTTGTTCCTATGGAGGGATGAGGCCTCTCTTTCTGGCTGTAGTTCAGACTGAATTGGTCGGGGAAGTAAGAGCACCACATCACACTAGTTATGAATATAGGCTCTGGAATCCAGGTGACCTGAGTTTGGTTCCTCATTCTGCCATCTGCATGCTGTGTGACCTCAGGTAAGTTAATTAACCTTTCTGAGTCTCACTTTCTTCATCTGTATAGTGGAGGTAATAGTAGGTTGCCTTCTAGGGCTGTTAAAAGGATAAAATAAGATAACACACATGAAGGGTTTTGCCTAGACCTTGCATAATTAGCAAGTGCTCATTTAGAGGAACAGAGTTTTGATCCTTCTTTCTCCTCTCCACACTGGCTCCGGCCCCCCTCAAGGCACTGGGCACCTCGCAGCACAGACACACTTCCTCAAAGCTCCCTCACCCCAGGCTGTGAGCTCCCTGGAGACACAGCCACACGAGGCACACAGCCCACATCTAGTGATTGAGGATATGAACTGGATCTCACTCCAGCTTGAGCAGCAAAAGCCTCAGATATGGTCTAGTCCCACCCTCCCTCGCCATGCCCTTGGGCTCCTAACTGCCCACACAATCGGTCCAGACTTCTCAGTCTGGCATTCAAGGTCCTCCATCTGTGGCCCCATAGACCAACCACCTCCTACTCCATCCCTTTGCCACAGCTTCCTGAGTAGCTTCTTGCACAGTTCTCTGCCGTTCTTTGCCTCTTGATCTCCCAGGCAATGAGCCTATGGGACACCTCAAGAGAATTAGAAAAAAATGCTCACTCTGGGCAGCCGTAGCCCTGTGCCAGGGTTCAGAGCTTTGTGCCATACATGGGCTGGACTTCAGCCCCGTTTATCCCCTTGGGCAGTGCATAGCCATATGAGGAAGTCCTAGGTCAACATGGCTTCCTTGGGGTCGCATCCTCATCACTAGAAACCCTTCCCACAGCTTGGCCCAGGCCCCCTTGGTGCCATATACCCTGTGGGTTGCAGAATCTCTGGAAGGACCAAAGAGACAGGAGTGGGACACACAGCCAGGAACAACACCTAGCCACACAACCAGGGCTGCTTGAGCGTAAACACTCCTGCTGAGTTTGAATTCACCAGGTTCTTGCTTTTCTGATGAAGTCTATGGTTCTCAGTCCTAAAATAATTCAGGATCTAGGGAATTAACAGGTTCTTACTTAAGCAGACCCTGTTAAGCTGGAGAGACAAACCTGGATAGTCTCAGAGGCCCTTCCGTGTCTGGCCTTTAAGGGAATTCTCTAGCTAACTGCTTCGAGGAGGGATCAGAGTTCCGTCTGCAAGCTGATTGGCTGGCTCTAGTCCCAGGTAGTGAGTGACATCTACAGCCCTAGGCTCTTGCTTCAGGATCCAGAGTCTTCAGCTGGCACACTGGTTTCCTGTAAGTTCATTTCAATAAGACAAAAGGCTCTCCTTGGCCTTTTGAGGGCTGAGGTAGCCCTGCTTGGTCTTTTGGTTGGCCCAAATATCTAGATAACGTTCATTGACCAAGCTGGCCCCAGGCATGGACAATCTGCCAGTCTGAGGCCTGGGCAAAGAAAGGTTGGGCACCAAATGAGCTCAGTGGCATGCCTTAGCAGGCCTTCAGCCACAGGGCAAACCAGTTTCCAATGGAGCTGGCTGTGGTGATGTCCATGGCAGATATCGCTAATCAATCAACAGGCCTCAGAGCACTTAGGAAGATAGGTAGCCACTACCAATCAATCTGAGTTGGCCTCTTTTCTGCCTCTTATTTAGAGGTTTCTCATCTGAATATTCAATGAGTCTTAAGAAATATAAGTTACTCTTGGGCAGGCACTTTCTCCACCTTCCTCTTTCTGCCTCAGGGCCCTTTTTGTCTTTGTTCCCCTTTTGTGCCATTTCCCCTTATCCACCATGAGGGGAAGGGAGAAGGGCCCACGCAGGCCTGGAGTGATGTTTACTGTTTTAAGGCCCCAGAACAACTCCCATATTGCATGTATCTGGGGCAAGCTTCCCACCCCACCTCAGAGACCGGGTCTCAGGCTATCGAGGGACCCTGGCCCACCGAGGGGGCCTGATGGGGCAGCCGATGGCCCAGGGCCCTGCAGGGTCTTCTCCAGTACTCACCAAGCAGCCCCGGGTTGGGGAACCTCCAGGAGTCGTTGTAGGAGGGATACTGAGGGTGGCTGTAGGGGCTCCCAGAAAACTCACTTCCTGCATGGGGTGGGCGGAAGAGAAACAGGAACCAAATGTCAAAGCAGGTTTGAAAATGCCAGTGGCATTTGCCTCTTACATAAACTGCAGGTACTTTTGTAACCAATAAAGCAAGTCTAGTCTACACCCTTATTCAGTGAACGACTGTCACTGGCATTGTCTAGATTTCCCCCATAACCTTTTTCTTATTAGCGGAAGTAAATACCAGCCCCTCACATGGAACTACCACATACCAAGTGTTCCCTGGGATTATTGGCCCATTCTGCAGGTGAGGAGACTGATGCCAAGAGTCTCTCACAAAATGGCCTCGATACACTCACCCAAGTTCAAAGCTCCAGACTGCCTGGTTCTCAGCCCTTCCTGAAGCCACTCCAGGACCCCAGTGAGATTTAGTTCCACTTCCCATGCATTTCCTGAGTGGCTCTGGACCGAGAAGCCAAAGGTGACCTCAACTCTAATCTGATCCTCTGCTGAGAACGCAGAGGTGGCTACTCCCGGGCCGCAGCCAATGGAAAAGATGAGACACAAAATCAGGCCCTCTGTCAGGAGGAGGCAGGTGGTACTTTGCTGAGATGAAGGGACAAGCCAAAGGTCTAGAGGAGTGCAGAAGAGGGAATGGGTGGGGGCCTTCTAGGCATTCAGGAAGGGGCAGCTGTGCTCGGGTAGAAACTGCAGCTGTGCCAGGTGGGGAGGCATGGTGAAACTTGAGGACGGTTACCTCTTGTCCAGCTGCTCATGGAGCAGTGATGTTTGTGTTTGGCACTTCCCTGTGCTCTCACTTCTGGCTCCAGGAGAGCCTCTTTACCACCAGCCAGTCATAAAGAAGGGAGTTCAAAATTCTTTCCTTTACAACCTTGCTGTCTCCTCCCTATGGCTGGGGGCTCCCAGAGCACAGGGTTTGGGCCTGACTCATTACAGAGTCTCCCAGTGCCTGGCACAGGTTATGTCAGCAGCTGCCTGCTGAGTGGCTTAAAAAGCACGTGGGCCCCTCCCTGGCAGTGATGGCGGGAGTTACACAGCCCATGGGACCACCCTCAGCTCAAACAAGCTTCCCAGATTCTTCTTAAGGATGCCAAAGGGCCAGAGGGCAGGAGTCCCCCGAAGGGACCAGCCAGATGTCAGGATGAGAACACTGCTCTTCCCCTAGCAACCTAGGGCCAAATGGAGGGCCCACGGGGCTTGGCCAGGTGTGGCCGGAACAATAGAGCAGGCCTGAGGGGCCAGCTGCTCTCAACCCCTGGGCCCAGTCAGCCTCTTCTCCACCTCCCTACTCCACAGGCAAGCACAGGCAGAGCGCACGCGCATGCACACACACACGTGCACTCCTCCCCAGGCCTCTCTGGGGGCCACTCCCAGCCTGACAGGCTGATACTTCCAATTCTCTGTTTTTTATGCCTCAGTGGTCAGGGTGTCAGGTTCCGGCGTACGTGGGGAAAGCACGGTGACAGTGCTGGGCGCAGCAGCCCAGCCTCGGCATATCCATCAGCGCCACGGCACCTCCTCCTCCTCCTCGGGGGCAGGGCAGGGGAGCAGAGACTGAGCTGCCTGAAGAAGGGGGACAACCACCCTTTCATCCAGCCTCCAGGCGCCAGTGAAGCTGCCCCATCAGAGGCACTTCCTGACAGCGCTGCACCTGGGCCCAGGGACTCCGG
>NW_006435793.1:5002647-5030531 GCF_000325575.1 Pteropus alecto | reverse complement strand
CGCCGTCTCTGTGTTCCGCCCCGCCCCCAGCGTGACAGCAGCTTGCCTGCCTCCGTGGCTAACACCAAGCTCTTGCACAGTTGCCCACATGGCTCTCTCCCTCACCTCCCTCTAGGCTTTGTTCCGATGTTGTCTTTGGACCATTGCATTTAAAATGGAAATGTCTTCCACCTCATCCTTCTTTTCCTGCTTTATTTTTCTCCACAGAACTAATCACAATCTGGCATTTTGTTTATGGTGCTTATCTTGTTAATTTTGCCTCCTCCACAAGGATGTAAGCTCCATGGGGGCAAGGAATTTTGTCTGTTGAATTCCTGTCTCTATCCCAATGTCTAGCACAGGACCTGGCATCTAGCAGGCACTGAAAACCATTTGTTGAATGAATGAATGAAAGAAAGAATGGGAACTCCTCAGTCAACCAGGGACACAGATGATGAAAAGCTTCTACTACTTCTAACAGTCTCAATAACCAGGGGTGGATTGAGCATCTGCTGTATGCGAGGACTCGAATTAGTTTATCTGGGATTCAAACCAGGTTCTATTCACCATGCCATCCTGCTCCTCAGTAGAAGAAATGTAACCTCAGGGACCCACCCTGCCTAATGTGTGAAGAGTGAGGGCATGGTGGGCACCTGTTCTGTGAGATACCCTGTGAGAATATACTCTGGACAAGGAGAGCCTGACTATCTCTGAGGCATGAGGGGGCTGGTCCAGGCACTGCTGAGGATTCTGGGATGGTATCTGATTACCTAACATGCCACACAAGAAGCTGGCTGAGTGTAGGGAGCCCTCACCTCATGAAATATGAGGAGTCCAGACCCTGAAGTGCCGAGGAAACTGCCTGGACTAGCTTGACCACAAAGATGACTGGCTGGGAAGCAGCAAATCACCCAGGTTCAAGCCCACTGAATCCCACAGTCCTCAGTTTGGCACAGAGGCTGGAAGCAAGGGCTCTGGTGCCAGAAGACCCGTGTTCAAATCCTGGGTCTGTCTCTTTGTAGCTCTGTGAACTTAAACAGGTCACTCAACCTCTCTGTGCCTCAATTTCCTCCTCAGTAAAGTTGGGGCAATTAATAGATCCCATTACCTATGGTCATTGTGAAGACTGAATGAATAATACAGAGTGCCTGGCACATAGCGAATGCTTAGCAAATGTCAGCCATAATGACAATGACCCAGTATTGGGCATCCAGAATCCCATTTAACTCTCCTGACAATTCTGTGACGCTGACAAGACAGGTGCAACGTCTGCATTTTACATGTGAGGAAATGGAGCCTCAGAAAGGTGGGGTTCCAAAGCCGGGTTCCTGTCCTCCAGCCCAGGGCTTTCTGCCTAGGACACTGCCTTCCTACCCTGGGCCCCTATCTTCCATTTGTATAGATCAAGGCCTTTCTTGTCTGCTCAACTTGAACTTCACTTCCCAGGGGCCTTGCAGGAAAGGAGGCCCTCTCCTTAGGGGCTCTGTGGGTCCCACCAGATGCTGGGTTTTGTAGGTCTAGAGGCTCCATTCTACTGCTTCGTTTCCCCTGCTGAATTCACCACCACTGTGACATCTAAGGAGCACTCATCTTCTTTCCTTCAAATCCCATGACAGCAGCTTAAGAAAGGTGAATCTCTGTCTAGCCAAGAGAAGGTCTGGAGAAAGCACTGGGGACAATTTCTGGGGTGAGGGGAGCATGTGAGCCAGAATGGACGGGACTTTGATAATCAGAGGAGGAGCTCCAGTGCACAATCGCTTAGCATGTGGTGCTTATATGATAATCAGAGGGAGGTAAGGCATCCCCGGCACAAATAAAGATCTGGGGTGGACTGATTAGAGCATGACCCTTATGCGGCCACGTGTTCATGAGGCCCCAGCAGAGGCAAGTCATCAAACAGAGTGGGGTGGGGCAGGAACATTCTGCTTTTCTATCATTAGGGCTGGGACAAGGGAAGCCTTCAGACTAGGGAGTGCCAGAATCTGGAGGACAGGCTGGAGGAAGGGAGCCTGCAGTCAGGGAGACCAGCCGAGTGGCCGCTGCCACAGTCTAAGCAAGAGGGAACCAGAGCCCGAGAGACGACACAGCTACAACATCCAAAGACACAAAATGATGCCCCTCGAGTATAGGAATGATATTCTCAGGGCAGAAAATGAAAGTCCCCACTTCTGGCTCATTGTCAGGGCCCCCAGAGGTGCAGCCAACTGACCTAAGACAAATATCACACAATCAACACTTTCTCCTATGACTTCCCAGCACAGAGGACACCATGGGCCGCTCACCTCTTTCCACTAAGTCATCTGTATCACGACTATAACTTCCCTCCCCTCCACCTCTCATATATCCAGTAAAGCCTGCTACACACTTGAACGCCTTGTACAACTGGGTTGGTGTTTTCTCCCTGCGCAGAAATCAGAGGAGTGACTAAGTGCCACGTCTGGGCGGCCAGCTGGGCTGAGATGAAAGAATGTGGTCCAACAGCAGTATAAGTCATAGAGCCCAAGGATTCGGCAATGTCAGGCAGCCGAAGCCAGAGGTGAGCATGCTAGAGTGAACCTCCCCTGGAAACATAACAGGAATCTCAGGGAGGACGTGGGATTCTTCCACACGGTGGGGAATGAGGGTTTGAGTCAAGCTTATCTTGATGTCAGGGTGCTAGGAGAAGCCAGGCAGCTATTTGTGGTATTCTTTGCACTGGGTAAAGGGGTAATGGGGCCAGAGGGGACAATGAGCAAAAGCAGGGAGGTGAGACCAGGCAGATGGTTCATGATGGGACTCCGGGACACTTGGGATGGACTCACCCCTCTTCAGCTGCCATCAACGGGGCCAAGAGCAACGGGCTAGTCCTCTTTTAGGCTCATGATCAGGGTCACACCCACACATGTGCTCTAGCCCCCCACTCCTGCCCAAAGCTGCCTTCCCTGGAGGAGACAACATAAAGTGGCTCCAGGCCAGGCTCTGCCACTTGTAGCCTGGGTGGCCTTGGTCATGTGAATTTACTTCTTGAGCCTCAGTTTCCTCATCATAAAATGGAGGGAAGGAAAGTCTCTACATCTTACGCTGGTGGAAAAGATCAAATGACTTCACGGTTACAGAAGACCTTTGCACACTCCTGTGTGGTGAGGATTTGGTGCCTTCTCCTCACTGATGGTAGAGAAAACAAACTAAGCCATTCCTGCCCCTACTCCAAACCCTCTGATCATGGCCCTCACTCTTCCTCATCCTTCTGCTAGGATCCTGGGGAGGGAAGAAGAGGAAACTGAGGAGCTGCAGAAATGTCAGAGCTGAGGGGTCATCATACTTGACACATTCTGGTTTTACAGATGGGTAAACTGAGGCTCCGAAAGGGGAAGGATTTGGCAGAGGCCAGGCACAGGGAGTCACAAGAGGCCAGGAAGGCAGAAAGGGAGGGCTGCTTGGGAACTGTATTTGGTCTCTTGGAGAAAAAAAAAAAAAATGAGGAGAGGAAGAACACCGATAGTTAGGAAGCCTCTCCAAGGGTGTGGCGCTCCATCTCACAACGCCCCCGTGGGTGATGGTGGAGCCTCTAAACCCACAAAAGCCAGCCTCCGCTGGCTTCTCACTGGGCATCTGAAGGACAGGCAACCACTCCGCTCAAACAATATGCTCTTTTCCGGAACTGATGGGAAGTAAAAATGGCCCGCCACCCTCCACGCCACCAGTTTATCTTACATCGAACCTCACCAACCTCTGCTATTACTTGTAGTCCCAGATTATGAGGACTGAGAGGAACTCGAGAGAGCATTTTTGTCAACCTCCCCTCCTCCCTGGGTCACATAGCCAGGCAGGGACATTGTACTCCAGCCATATTCCCAGGCCCAGGGCTTTCACTGGGTTGGGCCAGTGTGTGTTTGTTGAGGTGGGGAGTTCTCCCCTTCCACCCCTCCCATCCCTGGTAGGTTTGCAAATTTTCAAATCCACAGCGAAGTTGAAAGAATTTTATAGTGAGCACGTGTATACTCACTACTAATTCTACCATCATTATACTTGATTATCATATCTCTCTATCCTTTTAGCCTTTCATTCATCTTATTTTTTATGCATTTTAAAGTAAATTGCAAGCATCGATACATTTTCCCTTAAGTACTTCAGCATATATAACATTAACTGAAATTCATTATTTGTTTACAAGTTTTTTCTTTTGATAGAACATGTATACATAAGAAAATGCACAAATCTTAAATGTACTATTGCTACATTTTGACAAATGTGCACACCTGTGTAACCCAAGCCTCAATCAAGATATCGAACATTATTATCATCCCTGAGAGAGAAAGTTCTCTCATGCTGGAGAAGGGGAGCTTTTGACCAACTGAGAACCCAGTTTTCTGGGGATCTGATCGAGTCATCTCTCATCTACATAGAGCTCTAAGATTAGCACTGACAATCTGAATCCCGATTGTGGACAGAGGCCCCTGACCCGCAAATCAAAAGCCCTTCCAAAGACACTAAACAAAATAAAACTGAAGAATGTATGTTCTTTCCTCAAAGACTCAGAAAAAAAGCAGAGGCTTAAGAAATTCAGGGTACATGGTGGTTTTCCCCCAAATGACATTCTAGCTAGCTGTAAACACCAATGAGGTAAATAGAAAGGTCTGATTTAAAAAAACTTTACAGGGGGCCATGAAATAATGCACTTCATGCAGCCATCCTAGAGAACCCAGGGCGGTAAGATCATCAGAATCAAAGATGTTTTCAGTTTCCCCTTCACTAAAAGCTCAGAGATGGCAAGAAAGTCGAAGCTTCCTAAAATTCTCAGAAGTGACAGGTAAACCGGCTCAGTGTAGCTCTTAATTAACCCAAAACGACACCTGCCAGATGATGGGGATTTGCAGAGCGCACTGGGGGCCGACCCTATCTGCAGATGGTGGGCTCCCACCTCTGCTCGAGACCTTGGCTGGCTGTAATTAACATACGGAAAGTCTTTCAAAGTGACTTCGCAGCCAAGTTCTATTCCGAAGGATTGAAACTGGGCTTTAGAAGAAAATCTTTGCAGAGGAGAAGGAAGAAGAAGAAAAGATTTGAAAGGGACCATGAGATTTCTCCAGCTTCTTCCCATGGTTTTGAAGAACTGCATGATGTGCCCTGGCTCGGGGTGGGTTGGTACCCGGTGGGTTGCTACCTATGGGACCATAACTATAGCACCCCACACAGGCATAGTCAGCCTTCCAAAGGTAGATATTATATATAACATAAAAGTATATATCATATATAATTTACATATTATAAAATAATGTATATTATATTAGCGCATTATGTAATATATTACACACATGTACCCACACGCATATACACACAGAGGATTATGAGGCTCTGTCAAAGCTCTCTGAGTGACCTAGATCAAGTCCCTTCACCTCACCAAGCCTCAGTTTTCTTATCTGTAAAAAGCAGTGTGTGTGGGAGAGATTTAAATAACCGATCTTGAAGGGCTTTCAATGCTAAGATTCTCTGCTGTTCTATCTTCACCGCACCCAACCCCAGCCTGGCCCCCTTGGAGACCGAGGCTTCTTAACCTTCCTCTCTATAAAGCAAGACCTTCCTGCGCTCCCATTAAGGAAAGGAAAACCAGAGCAAATGCAGGAAAGGTCAGCCCTGTCAGCCTGGACGGCCTGCACACAGAGCATCGATCCATTCCTGGGAAAAACCTCTTCTCCTACCAGCTCAGGCCAGCCACGGAGGCCTTCAGAAAAACAGAGAGAAGAGAAAAACCAAGAGAGAAGGTGAGAGCAAGGGAGAGAATGTGGAATGTGTCTCATTTTCATTTCTCCCAGAGAGCTGTGGACGGCAGTGCTGGGCGGGCCACAGTGAGACCAAGCTGGAGACCAGGGCTGAGCCCCGGCTCTGCCAATGACCAGCTATGAGGCGGCCAAGTGATGGTTCTGGGCCTCAGTTTGGTCCTGCAGAGACAGGAGGCCATTGTGCCTTCAGCCTACTTCCTGTTGTCTACACTACAAAGACCTGAATGCAAGGACCCTTCAAGGAACTCAAGAGAAGCAACCAACTGTCAAATTCCAGTGCTCCCACTGTGGGCTACAGGGCACACTCCAGACCCCACCAGCCAGCCCTCCATCAGAGGCAAGAGCTGAGGCCCTCATGACACATGGGGCCAATCGAAACAGACCGATGGGCTGCTCGGTGCTTTAAAGGCTAAGTGTGTCATCAGCCACAGTACAATTTAGAACTATTGTCTTGTCCCTCGAGGCTGACTTCTCTCCTCTCCGTCACCTGCCCGGCCCCTGTAGGCATTTCAATTTGAGGCCTTGGCTATGTTATAGCACTTTGAGCAGTTCTGGTCCAATTTTGATCTGTTTTTCTGCTGTGTTCTTAACCCAGCGTCCTCACCTAAGCAAACAATAGACAAGATAATGTACGAATGACTCCTGCAACCTCACTGGGTGCAAGACAATATCTGATTTGTGTGTATGTGTACGGGGCAGGGGAGTACCCACAGGGAGCACACTGGTGAGGACCAAGCCTGCAAGTAACGTCCAGAAGCCCCGTGGTGGCATTCAAGGCCCAGCTATGCCACTTACTGCCCTGCTGCCCAAAAGCCAGTTCCAGGCCAGCTGCCATTCCCTTCATGCTTTGCGGGGCCTATCTCCATCTGTTCATGCTGTTTCCTTCTTCTGAAACACTTTCTTCCTCCCCTTCCTCGTCTCCAATCCCTCAATTTATAGTGACCCAGCTCAAATACCACCTCCTCCAGGAAGCCTTTCTGGATCAATTGTCTCAGCTAAGAATATTCTCCCACTTTCCCCTGAACTCCAGCCCTGGGTCCATCTCTGCCTAGACTCAGGGTGGTTGTGACCCTATCTTGATTCCCCTATTGGTAAGTCTGTGGTTCCTCTTGAGGGCAGGAACCAGGACTGATCGATCAGCTGTGACTGACAGACCCAGGGAGCCCCTGCTGCCCACAGCACAAATGCTGGTTGAGTGAGCGCTGCACGTGCAGACAGACGTTCCCTGAACCAGCCCCATTCAGTGTCAGACAGAAGCAGGTCATGAAACGGGGCTAGAAAGCACTAGTGAAACACTGGTTCTTGATCTTTGCTAGAAGCATGAGACAGAGAGACAGAGAAAGGGAGCAAAACACACAGAAAAGACAAACGGGCTATGTTTGCAGCAGCGCCAGGGTGCAGGTCCCACGGGTGGAAAGGGACACTGGATGGATGCTCTCTTGAAGGGCTAGGAGCCCCACCAGGTCTTTCCAATCCTCCCTGCCATATAATGACAGCACCGAGGTTATCTCACTTCAAAAGAGCAAAGAAGTTAAAAAAAAAAAAAAAAGCTAAAACCACTCGTAGCTACAGTTCAGAAAGAGCAGGACCAGACTGCATTCCATGGGGCTGAAGCTGGGCTGGAAAACTGGGAAGGTTTTTCCTTAGCTCTCATTTGGCCATCAGAGGATGCTCGGTCTGGAAACCTGAAGACTTTCTTTGAGTAACCAGAATGTTGCCAGATGTCTCCATCCCACAGTCTAAACCAACAAACTGCAAGTTCCAGCAGGTAACACTGAACTGTATTGCCAAGAAAATCCAACTCACACATCCATGATGGATGTCTAATAAACTCATGAAGTTTTTGGTCAATCCATTCGATTCGGCATTCACAGCGGCCCTACTCCATTCGGAGCTCTCTGCGAGATGCTCCCAGTTCTGAGGGAACCCCCTGCATCTAAGGGGATTCTTAGACCCCCTGAACTAGACGTTTGGGTACCTGCAAAAGTGAAGTGGGTTTAGGAGCACAGTCAAAGTTATAATTTGTTCTTGCTGGGATATCCTGGAAGGCTTCTTATAGGAAGTGACTGTGATCTGGGCCTTGAAGGACACTGAAGCCGTATCATTTAGTGGGTTACTGAAATCTGACCCTAGGCACCTCTCACCAGCCCCATTGCATTCTGGAGTCAAAATGCGCTGCCCCTGTCCCTACATAAAGGAGCCTGAGGGTGAAGTTAGTCTCTAGCTCCTCCCAAACAGGAGGCAGTTCCGCAGGCCACGATGTGTCCTCGTGTGGAAGCAGACACAGAGGCCTGACTCTTCCTTCTTTCAACTCTGTGACAAGGCAACTGCTAGCGTAGGACATTGCCCGATAAACCCAGAAACCCTTTGACCGCTCTGAACCACATCGTGACTTTTGTAAATCATTGTAAAAAGGCGGGCACTGGTATTCTGCACAGGTACTGAGAGCAGCAGTGGCTGCCACTCCGTGGTGATAACCGAGGCGATGAGAAGACCATGGTCCTGGAGTGGCCCGTCCCTGTCAAAGCCCCTTAGCTGAGTGGCCTTGGAGACATCGCTTCACCTCTCTGAATCTCATTTGCAATGTGGCATTACAGCACTCACAAGACTAAATAATAGCAACACATTTCAAAGTCTTTTGTGAATCAAAAAGTATTCTACAAATGGGAGGGGTTATTCGATGCTTAACTCAGTCCTCGACATGTAACACACACACTGTGAGACTTGAAAAAAAAATGGATGCACTGGGGCTTGTTTTTTAATGACTGTTATACTTCCAGATGTTTTCCTCATATTTTAATGAGTGCCCCAAATGCTCGATGGTAGGGAAATCCTTGAACTAGAGGCCCTCTAACCTCCTGGCACATCCCCTGAGCTCATTCTCTCTCTACCACTGTGATCTCGAGCTTGTCCCTTTCAGGTTCACTTAGCCTCAGTTTCCACAATGGACGCTGGCGGGGTGTGAGGTAGGCAAGATTGGTTTCCAATCTTTCTGCCTCTAAGGAATACTTTTTCTCCCCTAACTCCTGCCCAAATGGTCCTTTGCTTGCTTAAAAGAGACCAACCCTACACCCGTTTAAAATCTTCTATGAGGCGTTTTTGCGGGCAAAGAGACAATATCCACCAGGCTGCCTATAAAGCTGAAACAAGTCTCCAGCCCCCATTACCAGCTCCCAGACAAAAAATGGCCTCAGCCCCTCCAGCTCAGAGGCCCTCTGCCTCCCGGCACAGTCCCAGAGCCTTCGGGGACTCCTCTCAGCCCGACGGCAGCCCAGGGCTGAGTTACTTTTCTGTGGCCTAGACCTTGGCCTGTCCCTCAGAGCAGCCAGAGGTCCTCCTCTGAAGAAATCACCTCCCCCTGTGTGGGCCCAGCTCCGAGAGGAGGCCGGAGCGTCCCCACCACCGCTGACTAATGAGAGGGAGGTGATGGTGTCATACCTTGCTGGGAAGTCACAGTGCTAGTCCCGACCTGTGCCGCCTGCCATCAAATTTTAATGCTGCTCCTGACATATTTATGGAATGCCTCACCAAGTGTTTGCGAGGAGACTAGACAAGATTTACCTCCACAATTACTACCACGAATCGCAGGCTTTGCTGTGCACTGGGAGCTTAGCAGCGCAGAGGCCCGGAGCCCCAGTGCACCCCGAGGAACACACTCAATTCTGCACACCTTTCCTGCCCCTAGCATTCAGGGCCTGGGGGAGGTAGAGATGAATCAGACACGGTTCCTGCCCACCAAGAGCCCGCAGTCTGCAGGAGGGGACAACACACACATAAATTACGTGAATCCTGGTGGCTGGGGACCAGTGCCTGGATACAGGTATGAGAGGCAGGCTGGGCCAAGCAGGGAAGGGGGGCGTATTTCTCTTTCAGAGTCAGGGTCAAGAACGAAGCCAAGGATGGAGCTGTGCAGGGCCATCCACCTGCTCCGGCTCTGCTGGCTGTTCCTAGGCCTGGAAGGGCTCCTTGGGCTCTATCCCACCCCCCTCTCCACCCCCTACTGGCCTCAGGGTCTCAGAAGCTCCCTTTCAGGACCTGCACCCTATTCAGTCCTTGGGGTACCCTTTCCCGACACTGCCTAGGACTAGATGTAGCCTCCTAGTTCCTCGTCCTTCCTCACCATGTCAACAAACCCTTTTTTCTTTAAGTGTGTCACTCTCCCACAGCGGAGCTGCTCCAAGGGGCATGAATAACATGCAGTGACGCAGGCCAGTGGTTCTCACACCTTGCCGCCCATGAGAATTATCTGGGGAGCCTTAGCGAATTCAGATGACCGGGCTCCACTCCAGATTAGTTACATCAGAATCTCTGCGGTGGGGCCAGGTATCAGTATTTGTACAAACTTGTGAGGTTCAGTGTTTGAGAGCCAGTGGACAGACCCTTGTTACTCAGAGTACGAGAGCAGAAGCATCACCGAGGAGCTTGTTCAGCAACCTAGGTCCCGCTCTCGGCTTATCAAACCAGATCTGCTCTGGAAGGCGACCCCCAGGTATTTTGGGTGCAGTCAAGTTTGAGAAGCACTGACCCACGTTAGAGAGTTTTCCCAGTACCCTCAGAGGCTCATTGGTGTCTAGTCCCTGGGCCCCCTGAAAAGGGATCTCTAGGAAGGCCGACCTCTGAGAAGGCTGACTGCCAAGAGGGGCTGGCTGGTGTGAGCAGACTCTAAGCAGGTCACCATTATTCAGCAAGCTTGATAAGGCACATGTTCTGTGGAGGGAGCTGAATCAGGACCACCCCTCGGGCCGGTTCTCACAACTGCCAAGGCTGGACCAGGAGGCGGAGGCCCCGATGAAATCCTGTCTCTACCACAAACTCACTGGAGCAAGGCCAGGCTTCAGTTTCCCCATGGGTGCAGTGAGTAAGTCAGGCCTGAAGTTAGCCGTGCTGACGGCAAAGCTCTCCTTTCTTGGATTCAGCTGGCACTTTCATCCATGTCCTCTGGGACTGGCCCGCAGAACAGGCTGAGAGGCGGCTTTGTGGGGACGGGCCTTGGAGGAGAGGAGGGGAGATGGCCAAGGAAAGAGGAGTGGAGAAGCCTCCTCGAATAGCAATGCAGGGCTAAGTAGGAGAGCCCCACGGGGACACCAGGGAGACCCGGTGTGTATCTATCTACCTTGATGCCAGGCACACAGCAGACAGGTAATGCTTCATCCATCTGTTCGTTCGCCAGATATTGCCTGAGTGCCCACTAGAGGGCAGGCACTGCTCTAGTCACTGAGAATATAACCGTGAACAAAAGTCCCTGCCCTCATCGAGCTTATAGCCTAGTGGTGCGAACAGACAACAAACGAGACAAATAAATAAAAATAAAGCCCACGGTATGTGTTAAGGAGAAAACATAAGCAGTGACATTTTAGAGTGACTAGGGAGGGCTGCACTGAAAAGGAGACTTCTGAATAAAGAGCTGAAGGAAGTGAGAGCCACCTGAATATCGGTGAGAAGGGTACTCGAAACAGAGGGACGGCGAGCGCAAAGGCTCGGAGGCAGGAGCGTGGCTGGGTGTTGGAAGAGCAGCAAGGTCTGTGTGGCTGGAGAGGAAAAGGGTGGGGTGGGGAGGCAGAAGTCAAGGAGGGAAGTGGGAAGGGGGAGATCACGTAAGGACTTTGGCCACTACTGTGAGTGAGCAAAAGAGGGGACATGACCCGTAAGGAGGCTACTGCACATATTTATTGAAACATTGACTCACCCACAGAGTGGGTACCTCTGGCCATGAGGAGCCTAATCCTTGAGGCTGGGACCAGGCTTTGTGGCCAGGCAAGTAGACGGTCAGCTGGCCAAAGCCAAGGACACTCACGTTGTGAGGCCAGATTGGGCTACTGGATGGAAGGGAAAGTACCCTGGGTTCTAGCCCTGACTTTTGCATGACCTTGGGACATCCCCTTGCTCTCACTGAGCCTATAACAAAAGCAAAAACTCAGGGTACCTACAGGGTTGTGGTGAGGGTTAGATGACAGCATGGATGTACCAGCTGTGCGTAAACTGAGAAGGAGTGTGACAGTGGGAGCCGGTCCTGTCCCGTCCTGCCACACACCAGGAAAGCAGGAGGGCGACGCGTCCCAGTTCTCCACTAGGGGGAGCCTGGGCAATTCTTTCTTGAGCTGAAATGCAGTGTGCGGGCACCCATCCCGTCGCACCCAGGGAATTTCAGAAGTCCCCAGTGTGGCTCTGTGGGGTGGGAAGGAATGTGCCCTGAGCTGCCCCTCGGACTGCCTGGATCCTGTGCTCTCCAAGAGATGTTCTCAACAGCCCAACGGCAGCTGTTGAGAGGTAGGTACGTGCGGCCCTGTCCCGTCCTGCCACACACCAGGAAAGCAGGAGGGCGACGCGTCCCAGTTCTCCACTAGGGGGAGCCTGGGCAATTCTTTCTTGAGCTGAAATGCAGTGTGCGGGCCCCCATCCCATCGCACCCAGGGAATTTCAGAAGTCCCCGGTGTGGCTCTGTGGGGTGGGAAGGAATGTGCCCTGAGCTGCCCCCCGGACTGCCTGGATCCTGTGCTTGGCAGGACTTGTTCTCTCCAAGAGACGTTCTCAACAGCCCAACGGCAGCTGTTGAGAGGTAGGTACGTGCAGACCTACAGTTTCATCAGGCTCATGCCAAGGGCCCCAAAAACAAACCGCAGAGTAGATGGAAAGGAAAAGCCATGTGGAAATGAAAAGCCACTCCCAGCTGAAGGCATTTGGTCTGAGGTAGGCAAGCTAGGTGGCTTTTAGTCCACCCCTGCACATACGTGCGTGTGTGTGTGTGTGTGTGTGTGTGTGTGTGTGTGTGTGTGTTTATTTTCTCTCTTGGTCCACATGTTATTCAGCGTGGCTTCTCAAACCTTCACCGAGCATCTGTTCTGTGCCAGGTTCTGTACTAGGTGGTGGGCGGTGCTGTGATGAAGCGAGACTTAGGCTCATGAGCCCCCTTCTGCCCTCAAGACAGCCAGGAGATAGCTAGGATTTTGAATATCTCAGGGTCTCTCTCACCTCTCCATTTATCCGAAGGCTAAAAAGGCCAATTAGATTCCCTTAGAACAGGCAAAGGGGGCAGGGCAGCCACATGGGGAGTAGCTTGCTCACTGCATAAGAAAGACCAGCTGATTGAGATCCGGCCTGCTCTCCACGCGCCGAACCCTGAATCCTGGCATTGGGCCGCATCCGCTCATGGGGAGGAAGGAGCAAGGTCATGAGAAACAGCCTGGGGACAGTCTGGGGGAAAGTTAGAGGTCAGCCCTGCGGCTTGACCTCTTTTTCCTGCAGTAGCTTCTTCACTCTGCTGTCATAGATAAGGAGGGGGTTATAAGGATGGATACGGTGGATCCCCAAAGGGCAGTCATCCCTGGGCCCACCTGGGTTCTCTTCTTTCAACTCACATTTATTTAGTACTGAGGATGTGCCAGGCACCAAAAGAAACAAAATGCCTGCAAGGTGGCATCACCGTGCTTGTCACAGTCCAGGTGGAAACACGATCTGGCTTTCGGGGTCCTGCGCTGTCTCGTTAAAAGGGCTCAGGAGCAAGCGAGACTGGACTCCATCCTGGCCCAGCTGCTGAAACAAGTTACTCCGTGTGAGCTGTGGCCTCCACCTCGTCCTCTGAGATGGGATAACATCAGCACCGACCTGGCGGGCTCGTCGCGCAGGGCAAGCAGGCTGGGAAATGAAAGGCAGTCGGCATAGGGACTGGCATGCGCAAGTCCTCACTGGAGGTCAGCTACCGAGAAAATAGGGCCTTCTTTCTCTCTCTTCTCCCGGACGACCCTGGAAAGAAGGCTGCAAAGATGCCTCCACCATACAGATGTAGAGACTGAGGTCCAGAGTGGGGAAGGTGACTTGCCCTGAAGGCAGGACTGAGGCCCAAAGGTGCTGAAACCTAGTCCAGGGCATCCTGCCTACACTGCACGCCTTCTCGGCCTCCTCCAATTCTCCATTACGGCTGGAGGAATTCCGTGCACAGATTTGGACAGAGATGTTCCAGGTATGGGGGAAGGTGAGCAAGGATATGTTAAGGTCAGTCCTGGAAGACAAAGAAGGGAGAGCAAGGCAGGACTAGAACTTGCTTCTTACAGATGTGTAGGTGGGAGAAGGTGCCCCAGCGTTCCCATGGGGACATTCTCAGAACTCACCAGCTATAAGGGTCCCTGTGCCCCAACCCAGCCCTGAATCGGCGGCCACCCTTCCACCCTCACTCTGCCTTATTGCCCCAGTCCAGCCAAGGCTGGTGGACTTGAGCGCCGACCAGCCTCCCCCACCAGCCCACCCGCCCTCCTGCCTCCTCAGGCTGGCCAGCATGGTGGCAGGCCCTGCCTGCTCCCCAGGGAGCCTGCCGCCAGGCCTGATGGCGCTGACGAAGGGAGGGAGGCCGCCAAGCTGTCAGTCTGGAGGTGCCCCTCAGAGCCCCTCCTGGCTGGAGCGAGGAGGGTGGGCCGGCGCTGAAGCTGGGCTGTCAGGGCCTTCACAGAGACGAGGCCAGAGAGGCGCTGCCTGACAGCTCGCCCACCGAATTAGGACCATTTGCATGCTAATTTCCAGCACTCTAACGGGCTGGCAGGCTGGCTGGGGTGTGTAGAGTGTGCACAGAGAGGCACAGTGGCCTCCCCGCCCGCGTTGGAACAATGCTTGACTGATCTAGCTGCGTTAACGAGCAAATTATGGTAATTTTGTTATTACAAATGCATAGAAATTTCCAAAGCGGGCAGCCATTCAGGGCAGCTCCCTGCTCCTCCCCGCTCCTAAATACTGAGCCCCCTGTTTGTACACACAGGCCTGGCACCCGCTTCAGGGATGGAGATTTGCAAGGGCCAGGCTTCCCTTGGAGCCCTCCCGGGGAGGTCTAGGGTGAGCTGGCCAAGAGCCAGGGCAGCCCTTCCCTTCCCCTCAGCAGCCGAACCCTCAGCTCCTGCATCCTGCAAACCTCACCCTCTGTTGTCCCTCAGGAGTCCCTGTCTAGTCCCTGGGCCCAGCAATTCCACAAAACCGCCACATTCAAGCTGGTTTCTTTCCATTCTTAGCAGGTAACATGGGTGATTCTCCTCACAGATACTCCTGGGTCTTGAGAAATTCAATTATTTCTGTATCTGCTCTGAACAGGGCACAGCCCCCAGAAGGAGCTCAGGGATTGTCTGATGAATGAATGAATGAATGAATGAATGGGCAAGCAAGGGAAAAAAGGAGGAAGAAAGAAGGAGAGATGGGAATAAGGGAGGGAGGGGGAGAGGGAGAACAGGAAGCAAAGGAGGAAGGAAGGAAGGAAGGAAGGAAGGAAGGAAGGAAGGAAGGAAAGGAGGGAGGGAGGAAGGTTTTTTTGAAGGAAGGAGGAAGAAAAGAAGACCAGAACTTAACCCACAAATGAGGACAATTAAGAGAGCCCCTACCCAGTCTGCTCACTGGTGGTGTAATTAAACCAAGGCCTCACCAGAGGCGTTTATTTGCCACCTGGAAACCCCTCCTGGTATTGTAATTGTCCACTGTCAAAATCACAATTTGTTCCAGTTTTTCTAGTGATCTTCTTTTTGATTAAAAGTGTGTTTTTGGAAGCGTGCTCTGGAATGCACCCAGAGAGAAACTGTTTCCAAGAATGTGAGCTCCTCACTCCCCACAGCGAAGTGTGGGTAGCTCCAGGTGCAAGGCCTGTCTCAAAGTCCGGCTTGGGGTGGAACCCCGTTAAAAGACAGTCCACTCATGGGTGGGGCCAGCAGGCCACACCTGGGCCTGTCCTTGCAGCCCGCTGGCAGGCCTCCTACTTTATGAAAGGGATTTCAGGTTCCAGGTGATGTTATTGAAAGGTCAAGCAGTGGCCTCAAATCCATTTTGGAAGTCAGCAGGGAATGAACCACCAATTACAGAGAAGGACAGCCCAGGAAAGGTCCGCTCCAGGTGACCGAGGAAGCCTGAATCGGCCAGGCTCACAGAGAGGTGTGGCAGGCAGAGGCCTAAATGCCAGCCCAGACTTTATAACCTCAGCTGGGGGTCGCGGTCAGATTTTTCCATTTGTCTGATTTTCTAATTGGGTCACAACTTCCAGAGGGAAACTAAACCCAGGAAAAGAAAACATTTATTTTTGTCTAGCTGCTTGATTCGGGAGAAAGCAAGGAGCAGAGGAGCTGGGGCCGTGGCATGGTCCGCAGGTCCCGGGCAGAACCTATGACAGGCCTGGGGACAGGTACTGCCTGCATCCCAAGAGACGCCTTCGCAGCTGGTCAGGTCCCAGGGCCTACGGGAAGGATGTGGGCTCAGGAAGAACACGACAAGGTTGAAGTAGGTGAAGTGGGAATCCTCCTTTGAGTTGTTCTAAAAGCCAGGTCACTCAGAGACCACTCCAGGGACACCGGGCCTGCATGAGATCAGGAGACAAAATGCTTCCTTTTCATTGCTTTGGTGAGGAACTAAAGGGCGAGGGCTGTTGGTATTTCCTGCTAGCCCAGTGGGGACAACAGGGCAGGCTGCTGCCACAGCAAGGGAGCCAGCCTGCTTCTTCCTCTGACTTGCTGTGTGACCTTGAACAAGTCCTTTCCTTGACCTTATCTGCACACTCCTGGGCTGAGTACTAAGGTAGAGTCCAGCCCTATCCATCCATGACTGGGGGAGAAGTAGCTGCAGAGTACACATGGACCATCTCCAGCCCCCTGGGGGGTACCTGTTAGAACAGACCCCTCCCCATACCACAACACACACCCCAATCTAAAAGCCTTCAGTGCTTCTCCTATGGGCAGATTCTCCCAAAGCCAAGGGAAAGGCCTTCAGCTGGGGCCTCTGCTGAGTCGATGCCTTTGCTGCTGCCTCTGCCGCCCCGTTACCTGTTCTACATTCCCCCCAAAACGTCCTGGGTTCTGGCGAGTGGCTCATAGCTGGTCTCCAGGTTCCAATTTCCTTGCACCCAGTTTTCCAAGTGTTTCTGGTTCCTTGCTAGGGAATTCCTTTTCCAGGAATCCCCCACCCAAAGTGCTCTCAGGAGGTCTGCACGTCCACAAAGCCCTAATGGAAAGTTCCAGGAGCCGTGGGGATTTGCTTCATTTCGAGACTCCTCTGTACATAACTCGGGACCTCCCTGACCTCAGAACTGTTCGTGCTGTCCCCTCCTCTGGTGTCACACAGAGAAAGCAATTCCTAGACTTCAGCACAGTGTTTCTAAGCGTCCAGCTCCTGACTGGCAAAGTCCTTCCGTTGTCATCTGGACTCAACCACATGCTAGCTGTGCGACCTTCAGCACATCACTTTTCCTAAGCATCAGTTTTCGTCTCTGTGAAACGGGGCTAATCCACACGCTCCTGACGCTGCAGTGGGGATCCACCGAGATCGCGCCTGAGACAGGCTTGTACACTGTAGAGGTCTGTCCAGACGGTGGTTCATATTCTTCGCATTGCTGTGAACAAGACCTCAAAATGGCCACAACTGTCACGCATCCTGCTCTGGCAGGACAATGCCCAAGGCGTCTGTGACCTGGGATTGCTCTTTAGGCAATAGGACGTCATAACACAGTTGTCACTTTAAAACTTCCTTTCCCTCGTCTCTTATCTCTCTTGCTCTTCTTTATTCCTTCTCTCTTTCTTTCTGTCTTTCTTCCACCCTGGATCTAAGTCTCTCTGATTTGGGTCCTTTATCTGTGCCGTTGCACAGACTCCTTATAAAGAAAATTCATTTGTTCAGGGTCACCGCGTGGTTTTTCATTAAAAACAAATTACCCGCATTCGGGGAGGACATCTGGGCTTCGCGGGTCCCTCTAATGACTATATTTCCAGCCTCCCCGGCCCGGTTGGGCTCCCCGTGCCTGTCACCCCGCGTTGCCGGCCCCAGGAGGACAATGAGAGTGACAGTCAAGTGAAAGGGAAAACATGAAGGATGAGGGCGAGAGGCGAGTCCCCTGAGAGGAGAAGGAGGGAAAAGTGAAAAAAAATAAACAACTCAAACAGAGGGTAACAAGGGCCATTGTCTCAGCGCCTTCCAGCGAGGAGCCAGACAAATACTGGAAGAGCGCGTGGGGGCGTGACAGTCAGGCCAAAGTCCTGTTTGTTACATAGATGGGCCCTAAGCCCTTGACTCTGGACTGGACGAGATAGGGAGGGGCGTACACCTGATTCGAATAAATTCTACCTATAATGCATTTATTGAGTGTCTATTGTATGCAGGGACTCAGCAGGTGGAGGTTTCTGAGAGGAGGAACCAGGAGATGGGAGCGTTTGGTCACTACAGGGCTGACCAAGGCACACTGTGGGCAGTGCCCTGGGGCGTGCACAGGCAGAAATGAGGCCCCCAGGGCAGGGGAGGGGGATAGGCTTCCTGCAAGAGACAGCATTTGATTGGGACCTAGGAGAATGGGTCAAATGTGCACAGGTGAAGATGGGGAGTAGGGGGAACATACTGGAATCTGAAGTGTGGTTTCCTGGTATCCCAGCTGGGAAGGGCTTCTCCTGGGTCATAAAAGATCTCTGGGTCGGGAGGGCCACCCGCAGCCTGGAAGAGGCCCCAAGGAAACCAGACCTCCCCTGGGCCCAGAGCCCATTTCCTCTCACTCTTCCTGGGCACTAGGGGCTGGGTGAACTTGAGTTCTGAGCACCAGGCCCAGCTGCTCCCCTAATTGGCTGTGTCGCCTGAGAAGCATGGCATTTCTCTGACCTCAGCTAGCAAGCCTCTGAAATGGGGATCAACACTCCGACCTCACAAGGCTGTGTGACCTTCAGCACTAAATCGCAACTGAGGATAATAGGCATCTGAAATGGGGATCAACACTCCGACCTCACAAGGCGCTTCTAAATCGCAACTGGGGATAATAGGCGCATTTCCCTATACAGATTGTAAAGCACCAGGCAAGTTGGGGGAGGCTCGTTGGTGGAATTAGCTTATGAGCATAGGCAATTTGGCTTCATTAAAAACCTTTCTCCTTTAGGAGAGCAGGAGCCAAGCCCCACTGGCTCTCCTGTCCCTGTAGGTTCCACAGGCAGCACCAGGAGTTCTCTGGAGAGAGGTGTCCCAGGTGAGTGGCCCACGGGCTTACTGGTGGCCGTCGGTCCAGCTGAAGGCTGACTGCTGATGAAGTCTTAGGGAGTGGGGCTGCAGGTCCCAGTGAATTGGAGGGAGGAAAACACAGTCGACCCCAATAGATCCAATCTGGTTCTTGGAAGGAGGCAAAGCTAGCCTTAGAACCTTCGTATTCACTGCCCTGCCCCATCGGAACCGTACATTCTCATGCTCCTCACTCCACCTCCCACTGCGAACATATGCTGCTCCCTCAGTGACGAGCCATGCCGGCGACTCGTCTCCTCCTAGATCCCTCCCCTGACCCAGGGCAGCACCACAGGTGACTTGGGAGGCCTTAGCTATGCCCGTAATCTCCCTCGGTCTTTGATGTGGACAATATTTCTCAGTTTGAACAAAACTCTCTGTAAAAGCAGCTTCAGACATGCCCTCCCTCTCCATCCCACACAATCCTCCTATAGAGAAATTCTGGAGCCCTCTATGGCTGACACCTCAAATCTAGGTTAGACGCCCCTTCTCTGTGCTCCCAGAGTCCTCGAGCTTACCTGTTAACCACCCGTCTCTCCCTAGGCCCTTACTTGCCGTGTGCTCTACAGATTGAGAGGTTTTCATATGGACAAGGGCCATGGTTTTCGACTTTATATGCTTAGACTTATGTCTGGCACATGTAGATGATCAGTAAATGCTCGAAGCAAGGAAGAGAAGAAGGAACAGAGGGAGAAAGGAGGAAAGGAAAGAAGAAATTATGGCTGGATGGATGTACGAATGGCCAGCTGGCCAGCTGGCTGCATGGATGGGTGGGTGGATGGCGACTGCAACCTGATCGGCTCAAGACCCCACCGTTATTTTTATGTTCAATACTGTTCAACAGGAAATTAGGGTCTCTCCCAAGCCCCACCTTACCTGTTAACCACCCGTCTCTCCCAAGCCCAACAGGAAATTAGGGTCTCTCCCAAGACCCCCGGGCATCTTCCCAGGGGCCCCTCTCCACCCCACCTCACAGCACATCACAATAATATGTACGACGATAATGATATTTTTTGTTCTAAAATATGAGAGTCTTATTTTTATAATTTTGCTTTTGAAATTATTTGGTCACAAGAAATTTACTTCATTTATGTTGGCTATGACTTCTCAGCAATCAACACACAGACGAGGGAATTCTTGCAAAATGAGAAAATCTAACCTAAAAATTGTTTTCAAACGTAACGAAATTTTTATGAGTGCTAAATTTAATAGTTAATAAAGTTAATATAATGTTACAATTTGTAGACATTTAACTTAACATTCGTTAATGCCATTTTTTCCTCCTTGAATTTTAGAGGCAAAAGAAGTTTTGGTCAGGTCCCAAATTGTTGTAAATTCCTGAAAAACTCTCAGGTCCTTAGCTTGGACCTCTCAGGACTCCATACCCCCAATCTCTGCCCTGTGGGAAGTCCTGGTGGGGATGCCAGGCCCCTTCTTTGGGAGTTCAAGCCTGGCAAGGGCAAAGACACACAGATAATGTCATAAAAAGTGAAAGGAGAGATGACTGGAGGAACAAGTTGGGTCCTGAGCCACACATGGGCAGATGGCTGCTATCTGGTGGCTAAGGGGCTGGTCGGAGCCCTGGCCCTTACAGGATGCTGGTTCCTTCCAGGGCCCCTGACCAGGACTCAACAACGTAAGCAGAGGGAACTGCCACCCAGCAGTTTTGGCAGAAGTTCTGACAAGAGGCGGTACGGGAAGGCGATGCAGCAGAGTGGCTCAAAATCCTAGGGGCCCAGAGTCAGGCTACTCTGCCACTTACCGTGTGGCAGGTACTGAGGACAGCTCCCTTGCTGCCACTCTCCCAGGGCTGTACACACCTGGGCTGCAGCCCTCGGCCAATCCTGAGGACTTAGAAGGATGACGGCCCAAGGCCCAGCCAGGCCACCCATGCTCCTCAGGACACCCATGCTCTGTGAACTTGCACACTCCTCTCTGCACCAGGCCAACCTGCCCTCACTTCACTCCGCCCAATGCTCAGACACCCTTCAAATGCTTCAATTGTTTCTGAAGCAAAATTCTGACTATATTCTCCCCTGATCTCCTAAAAAGGCATCACAATCCAGTTTTGTGTTCAAAGAAACACCACTTGCAGAGGCACTTTAAGAAGAAACCGGAAATTAGAAGCCCAGACATACTCGTGACTGGGTCTGCCCACCACTGTCAGAAGGAGTGGAGACTGAGGAGATCTAACAAGTGCGCTGGACACAGAGCAGCCCGGAGGAGGTGGAGGTGTTCTCAGTTCCTGCTTCAAGCTCCCCAGTGCTAGACACTTCCTGGCTTTGGGTAGGGTGCTCTTCCTCAGCTAGGACTCTGCTTCTCACCAGTCCTTGCCACGGTGGCCTGATGTGTGTGAGAAAACCTGCTATGCGCTCCCTCCATATCCACGCACCCCAGAAGGACTCTCTGCTTAGGTGGTGGAACAAATCATAGTGATCTTCGCTGCCTCTCTTGCCCTAAGATTCTAGATTCCAAAGTCTGTAAGAACACATCCCAAGTGTGAAGCTCCTGAAAGCCAGTCGTTGCCTGCCATAGCAGTGTAGGGGACCTTCCGTATGGAGACATGGTGATGAGTATACAGGAGTAGCACGCCCTGAGGTCCCCTTCTCCAGCTCTACCCTTTGGAAGTTATTACCAAAGTATACACTTTATCAAGCCCAGAACCATTCCCTTATCTAGTCACAGCCCAGACCTGAAGGGAGCTAGGAAGCATGCGAACTTAGAACAGACGTGGCAGGGCTCAGGGAGCCCTCCAATAGAGCTGGGAGGTGATACCAGCAAGCAAGGATGCCAGAGACTTAGAAGCCCTTGAATGGCAGGGCCAGAAAGCCCCCTAGGGAGCATCTAATCCAATGTCCCCATCCCCCACCTCCTTTTTTAAGAGAGAGCAAGAAGTCCCAAGGCTATGTCTCAAGGTCACACTGCAAGTGTCTGGCAGTGTGGGACCTTCATGCTTCCAGCATGCTTTCCATCTCTGTCAGCTTTTGCAAATCTTTTCTTCCCCAATATAAGCCCACACTGGGTGTCAGATTCTCCCTAGTCTTAATGTCACTTCAGTGCAGGGTTCCTGGGAGCTGGTCACATAGACTGTTCAGATCAGACCCCTCATGCTCCATTCTGTGAAGGCGCAGCAGCCTCACCTACGACTCTCATCCCGATCTGCCTAGGCAGAGCCTGCCATCCGTCAAGACTGCTGTTTGCACTGCCTCACGCCCCAGAGGTTTCCAGGGGTTGCTCTTTCTGCTCGTCCCTGTCGGCACCTTAAGGCTTTGGTCACCCTCAATTCTTGCCTGATGCCCATGCTCTTTGGTCCTTGGGTCTTCTCACACACTAGTTTCTCACCCAACAATGTCCCTCCAACTTCTCAGACTGGCAAACTCATCCTTCAAGGTCCAAATCAAGTGACCTCCTCTGGGAAGCCTTCCCTGATTTCTCCCCGCCCCCTCCATTGCCCCAGCAGACTCAGCATCCCCCTCCTCCGCTTTTCCTCAGCACATTCCTGGATTTTAACTCTTAACATAGAATGCAAGGATGATTCTTTATATCTGTCTCCCCAACTAGACTATGAGCTCCCTGAGGGCAGGAGCTACGTCTGCAACACCACATCTAGCTCAGAACTGGCACCCAGTGTCTCTCAGGAAATGTTTCAAGAAGTAATGAATGAAAAACTGAATGGCCACCTTCCATTTCATCCTGGCAGGGCCTGGCATTCCCCAGAGTCAAGTCTCAGTTCCTGATGTGACAGAGTGGTTGGATGCCACTAGAGGGCAGCAAAGAGTCAGCAATGAGCAACAGGTGGGCGACTTCTGCACTGAAGAGGTGCAGATGGAGGGAGCTTCAAAAAGTGACCCGGCCACAGGGCCACCAAAAGCCCTGGCGAAGAAGAAGTAAGAGCTAAGAACAAATGCCATTCATCCCCTGAGCAAACACTATCTGAGCCTATGCTTGGGCCAGGGAGGCACTAGGGGAGCCCTGGTCTAATCTCCCACCTGATGCTCCAGGCCCTCCCACCAAGTCCTCGCTGGCCTCTGCTGGCTCCTCCCAAGCCCATCCATTCCCCTATCTTCAGTTCTGATTATGGGGAAGGGATTCTATACAAGGCTGAAAAGGGTGTCCCTCTGATTCCCACTCACTGGTACCAACCATGCCTATGGAACCGTGCAGAGTATATTTCACCCCTGGTCCACCCTCCTAATAAAGCCCAGAGAGTAGAAATGGCCCATCAGATCCCACAGTGAGTCCTTGGCTGAGCCTGGCCACAGTTCAGGCTTTTGCCTTCCTGTCTGGTGCTGGGCCCCCAGCCCCCAGCCTGCAGGCTCAGAGTCCAGAGGAGCTTGCTGTGGACAGACAAAAGAAACCCTCCCCACCTCCCCTCCAGACCTCAGTGTCCCTCCTGCCTCACGCTGGTGCCTCAGTAACTGCACAACCATCATTTCAAACGATCCTCAAAACAGCAGGCAAGGCAAGCTCAGAGAGGTCCTGCAGCTTGTACAGTCACACAGCTAAGCTCTGGTGACACCACACTCCTTTGACGGCACTCCTCACCTCTCCTGGGGCAACTCCGCAGCTCTGTCTCTGTGCCAGATTTTGCCCCTGTGTTCCTGACCTGCTTCACCACTTGTCTGCAGAGGGCCTTGCCTCGATGTCCACTTGGCCTCTAAAAGTTGACCAGTCCAAATCCTAACAGCGCTGGCTACCAGCCTTCTCCTCAACCAGTTCCCCTTCCGGCCAACGCCATTTACCCAGACTGGGCTGGCAGGCCATACCCCCACCCATGTGACCCCACTCTAGCCGCTGGGCTCAGCCCCCGCCCCACCACGGTGCACTCGTCCTCCTCTTCAGATAGCCAAGGATATACTTGTCAAAGCCCGGCTTAAGGCCCCTCTTCGCCAGGACACCTTTCTCAGTTAGACCAGTCCCAGGTGCCTCCCCACCTCCTCTGGACCTGCAGCTTCCAGAGTCTGCCCCGCTCCTGCCTGGGAACACTCTTGCTTGTGACTGGATTCTTCTCTAACTGATGTCCCCATCGATCAATGGGTGCCAGGGGGTGTGAGCTCTGCTGGTCAGCTCTTGATTCGATGCCAGCTCAGCCGGGCCAGCTTCAGGCATGCCGGCTAGGCTTCACTTCTCACCTCCACCCTCAGCTCAGACCACCATCTGAACAATCAGCAGCAACAGCATTATCATGAACGCTTATCTGGCACTTAACATGTGCCAGGCAAAGTTCTACGGGTTTTTACATATTAATTACATCACTTCATGCTCACTTTTATCATCATCCCCATTTTATAGATGAGGTGGAAACTAGGGCACAGAGAAGTTACAAAACTTGCCCCCAAGTCACACGGCTAGTGAGAAGCGGGACAGTGACTCGAAGCCCGGCAGTCTGGCTCCAGAGCCCCTGCTCCTAACCACCCAGCCTCCCTGTTTCACCACGTGGCTGCCCGGCGTCCTTGGCTGCAGCACTGCAGCATTGGGCTGACTCTCACTGGCAGCCCGGCCCGAAGCCTCCCTTCTTATTTCAGCTACTGTTTCCTGAGTGCTACTCTGGGCCAGCCACTCTGCCAGGGACTGGGACACAGCAGTGAATGAATGAAACAGACATAGCCTGCGACTGTACAACTCTTGTGTACCACACAGATCTGAGGGGAAGGCAGGTGAGGAAGGAGAAAATCACTGATTAAATTCCTTCCATGTGCTTAGAATCACGAGTGAAAACAAAGGATGCTTTAAGAGAGGAGTGATGGGGGTCCTGGCTTAGAAGATGGTATGTTAGGCAGAATAATGGCCCCCTACCAAAGCTGTCTACACCCTAACCCTGAACTTGGGAGGCGGTAGTTATATGGCAAAGGGGAATTAAGGGTCTTAATTAGCTGACGTGAAGATAAGGAGAGTATTCTGGACTATCCAGGTGGATCCAATAAAATCACAAAGTTCCTTTTACGTAGAAGAGGGAGGCGGGAGAACCAGAAAGATGGTGTCACGATAGAGACTGAGCCCAAGTTGCCAGCTTTGAAGATGAGGGAACGGGACCACGAAGCAAGGAATGCGGGCAGTGTCTGTAAGCTAGAGAAGGCACGGGAACGGTTCTCCCCGGAGTCTCCGGAAGGAACCCAGCCCTGCCCACACCTGGACTTTAGCCCCGTGAGGCCCATTTTGGACTCTGACCTCCAGAACTGTAAGATGGTAAACTTCTGTTGTTTCAGGTCAGTAGTTTGTGGTCATTTATTACAGCAACGATAGGAAAATAATACATACTTGGTCATGGGGAAGACCGCTCTGAGGAGGTGAAACCCAAAGGGGGAAGAGAGGGCCAGGCAGGCTGGGCCCATTGGGTGGGAGCAGCTGAGATGGGCTGAGCCCTTTATGCAGAACAAACCGAACATGCTTCTATTCCTCCCGCCAGAGACCAGCGGGCCCTGTGCCTGCCTGTCTCTCGTGGGTGTTCCAGACCCCCTTACTGGCCTCCTGCTCCATCCTCACCCTTGCCTCCTACTTCTTCAAGAAAATAAAAGCCATCGGTTAATTGAGCAATTTAATTGAAAGGCATCTTAAAATAATGTGCACCAATCCATGGCAAGGAGAGTACCCAGGCCTGGAGGAACCAGCCCCCCATGCTCCTTCTAGGGCCTCCCATCAATCAAACAGCATCTTGTCTACTACAGCCCGGGGAGATGAACACGACACAGTCGGGATTTCCTGGCACTCCAGCCTAAAGTCCCCAAAGAGGACTCAAGTAAGGGGTGCATGGGGGCCAGGGGCGTACGGGGGCTGACAGTCCTCGACCGTTTCATCTCAGATGGTTACCTTGCGTCTTGGACTCACGCCAAAGGGCAGTGAACACCCCTTCCTTTTCCCCCAGCCCAGAATTTTTAGGAGTTTCAAAGGCCATGTCAATATCTGTTAAGTTGTACAAATATCTTCAGGCAGAACCAACTAGTTACACCAGCCAAGACACTATAGAATCTTCGGTGCAAAACTTTTGGCATTTGCTGGGACTTGATGAAAATAAAATCTCAAAACTGTCTCCATTTTGAGCTGATAGAGTGTAACTGATCAGCAAAGGGCTATATGGAGTCTTAGAGCTGCAAAAAATGAATCCGCAAACACTGGAGAAGACCAAAGAGCTATTTTGCAGACATGGGGATGTCCTGGAGCCAGACAATACCGTGATGGCAGAATCAGGATTCAAACTAGAGTCCAAGCCCACCAGCTAGCATTTAATATGGAAAACCGTGAAGGCCTAAAAGTTCATCTGCCCGAATGTACCTGGGAGGTAATCCTCCTCAATGGTCCCAAAAGAAAACCTTACAGATGGAAATTTTACCTTGTAAATGGAAGAGGCGACAGCCAAATGTCCCCAAACCTAATGTGGGAAAAACATCTCAGAAGATTTCCAGATTCCCTCTAGATTTGCTCCAGGTGGAGAGGGCAGACTGTTCCATGTCATGAAGTAGCCCATCATTATGCAACAGTCTCAGAGGCAAGAACAGGATAAACAGATCTGCCAAAGCCTTGCTTAGCTTGTTTCTCCAAATTGTACCAACCTGTCCCTGGAGGGCTGTGAAGTGGTGTCACCTTCAGCACCATCACGACCAAATAAATGCCTTCCAGATTCAGCAGCCTCAGAAGTTATGAATCAGAAATCAGAACAAATAAAAAGTTGAAATCCACCAACAGGTTGTGGTATGTCCACGTCCTAAGCCCTGGGAATTTCGAACATGACTTCTATGGCCAACAAAGGCAGGGTTAGGGGTGGGAGGGGTTCTTTATAGGTGTGAGTAAATTAAGGATCTTGAAGTGAGAAGATTAGCCTGGATTATCTGGGTGGACAGTAAATCCAGTCAAGTGTATCCTTATAAAAGAAATAGAGGGAGATCTGACATGAGAAGGTGCTGTGAAGACAGGGCAGAGAGAGATCTGATGACTGGAGCGATATAGGCATAGCCGTAGCCACACACAGGTAGACGAGGAAAGAAACGGATCTTCCCCAGGGCCCCCAGACTAGACGAGGAAAGAAACGGATCTTCCCCAGGGCCCACAGACCCGGCCAACACCTTGATTTTGGCTTAGTGATACTGATTTCAGACCTGCCAACACCTTGATTTTGGCTCAGTGATACTGATTTCAGTGTTGCGGGCTCCAGGACTGTGAGAGAACATGTTTCTAAAGTTTTAAGCCACCAAGTTTGTGGTAATTTGTTATAACAGCCACAGGAAGCTAATACATGGGTTAATACTAATTTTCTCTGCCTCCTTTCCTTAGCCAACACACACAAAAGGATCTACGATGTGCTGGGAACTGCGAAGGGTACAGAAGACAAGTAAGGCAGAGGGCCTGGTCGCTCGATGAGCTCACATTCCAGCGGCATAGCTAACTGGGCCACAAACACACTGGGCCATGAGGCATGAGAAAGCCAAGTATGAAGTTTTATCCCCAAAGAAGGACGGCACCAGAAGGCTCCACGGGACAGGTGATGTGTGCACTCAGCCCCGAAGGGTGATGCAGGTCCCAACAGGCAGGGACAGGAAGTGGTCTAAGCTGAGGGCACAGAATAAGGAAAGACACTGAGCGGTAAGAGTGTGAGTTGTGCTGGGAACCAGTAAGTGGTCAGGGTAGGGGACAGGCTGGGAGAAGAGGCCAGAAAGGCAAGTTGAGGCCAGATTGTGGCAATGCCTGAGTGGCAGGCCTAGGACCTGCTCTGCTAAAAGGTGGGCCATCTTTGCTGTGGGCCAACTGGGGGAAGTGGGCAGGGCAGTTCCAGAAAAGACTATGCCTGTGTGTGGGTCAGCACCTCCCTGTGAAGCCATCTAAGAAACAGATTTGGAAATAATGTTGGAAGCAGAGTCCCAAAGACATGACATAGCTCTGGATGTTGAGGAACACAAACTAAGGATCATGCCTGTGAGTGTGGGGTCCCAGGCCTGACACTGAGTCTGGAACCAAATGAGTGTTGGGGGAAAGGCAGATAATGAGAAGAGGAATCAAGAAAAGAAGATGCACAGAAGGAAAACGAGATGCAAAGAAGGAATGAGTAGATGGGGAGATAAAGAAGACATAGGGTTCCTGGGCCAAAATGCTGTATTCCTCCCTTCACAATGTGTACCCCAGTCCTCAGGGACAGAGAGTCTCAGGGGACCACACCACCCTGTGGCTGACCCCGCGGTA
>NW_006435793.1:4984251-5002537 GCF_000325575.1 Pteropus alecto | reverse complement strand
CTCTGCCAGGCTCATGGTTATTTGTATCTTGAGCCTGGTAATTAGGAATCATAGGGGAATCATGGGGCCAGAAGGCAGGCTCTGTTTGCATAAACTCGGGAAAGTTCAACTCAGTCTCTTTGGGGTTTGCAGTGGGGAGTCACCAGGGCCAGCTGGTGGCCTCTACTTTACCTGGTGACACACCCTGTGGACAGGGCCCAGGGCTGCCACCTACCCCTCTGCCATCACTGAGAAGCTTGTGTTGACAGACTCAGAGCACACACAGCAGCACAAAACAGAGGAAAGAATGCGAAATTGGAGGGCAAAGGCCCAGATTCAAGTCCTCCCACCTGCAAGCTGTAGGGCCTCAGAAAATTCCCCAGCTGCTGAGTCTCAGCTGCCTCTTTTGGAAAACAGGGATTAAACTCCAGACCCTGCCTGCCTCACAGTGCTGTAACTTCAGAAGGCTCCTATGAAAGCATTTTGCATTCTTTTAAGTCTTCATAAATGCGAGGGGCCACTAATGGACGTGGCTTGGGATCCATCTCCTGAGGCTGCCCTTGCTTGCTAACAGTTGGGAAATAAGTAGGGGTGGGGGCCAGGGGAAAAGGGGTGTGCGTCCCACCACCTCCTTTCGCCCCATGAAGGGTATTTCCCTGTGCTCTGCACGGGCCCATCCTTGCAGCAGAAAAGGCAAATGCTTCGCAGGCATGACCCTGACAGGCCTTTACGGCATTGGCAAGGCCCAGGGCCAGAGTACACACGGAGGCCACTTCCCATATGTCTCATACTTAAAAGTCATAAATCAAGCTAACAAACCGTTAAATGAAACATGCTCTGTCCTCCTACCTTGTTAAGTACATCTTCGGAACAACCTAGAAGGCCAGGAGCAAATTAAGAATTCTGGGTCTCCTTGGTGCCTGTGCCAGGACCCGGCTGTGTCGGCAGAGCACACCTGAGCTATGACCTGCCCCGCTTGCTCTCCCACCCCCAGCTCCATTCATTGTCCCGCGTAGCCTCACACACAGGTGTGGACACCCAGCCCTCGCATTCTCCCACAAAGAGGCAGTCCTCAGCCCCAAGGTACACATGTCTGTGACCCAGGTTGGGAAAGAGGCTGGAAGAGGCTTGGGGCTATTTGGGCAGGACTCCTAGGGCAGGCTAGAAGGAGGGGCGTGTGCACCAGGTGGGCCGGTTCCCTTGGCCCTGTAGACTCTCTGTGGTCGATAGGGGTCCTGCAGGGCCAGAGGGGACCCCTCTTGCCTGGCCTAAGGGTGGTTCACGCTGGGTCACGGCTCCTACTTGTTGGATTACTTAGGCACATCCCTCAGTTTCCTCAATTCCTCACCAAGAAAAGGGAGTGAATAATTCACCCATAACTCAGAGCTGCTGTGAAGCTCCAAAGAGAAATCCTTCCAGGTGGGGACAGGGTGAAATAACCTGGATTTTTCACACACCCCGAGAGAGTCAACAGTGTGTGCCGGAGAGGAGCGGCCATAGAGGCCCCGGCACCAAATGAGTTGGGTGGCCCCTGTAAGTGACTCAAAACAAAAGACAACACGAACTCTTTAAAGAAGTGTAACAACACCCCAACCTGACTTTCCCAATTGCTTTTTTAAACATCTTTCGATACTTAGAGTATCTCCGCCATGCTCATGCCCTTAGTACAGCGGTCCCCAACCCTTCTGGCACCAGAGACCGGTGCTTCTATGAGAATCTAATGCCTGATGAGCTGAGGTGGAGCTGAGGTGGTGATGCTAGCACTGGGGAGCGGCTGCACATACAGATGAAGCTTCACTTGCCTGCTGCTCGCTCACCATCTGCTGTGTGGTCCATTTCCTAACAGGCCACAAACCAGTACAGGTCTGGGGCCTGGGGGTTGGGGACCTCTGCTTTCGCACACAACTAGCCAGAATCATGTCGTGTGTTGTCTAGTCCCCCCATCACCCCACCATGAAAGGAGATGTGGTGGCTTCCTTTTCAAATGTCTTGAAAGAAAGTGACACATCACTGGCCCCAAGGGGATGATAAGGTTTCAATGGCCACAGAGTGTTCGGTTTAGAATCAAGTGACAAACTCACCAGCGAACATCCTGTCTAGTCTGAGCATATGGTTCTCAACCCCAAAGAGTAAGGCCGCCGAGAGCACCTTAGGGGGGCTTCCTTGTTTGTGTCCCACAAATTGGGTGGGAGAGGAAGGATGGGAGAAGAGAGGATGGGGAGAAAGAGGTTGGCTGGGCAACCTCTGGCCAGGTCCTGCAGCCCGCTGTGTTCAGACTCCCTGTACGGCCGGCAAGGGGCTGTCTGAGTGACAGCCCAGGCCCACCCCCCTCTCTGATGTCCTCCCGGTGCTGCTGCTGGCTGGTCCCAGCCTCACTGCAGGCCCAGCTGCAGAGAAGGAGGCCACGAGTGCAGACCTCTGCCTGATTTATTCAGGTCCACTTCTCAGAGGCGTAGAGGTCACCAAGGCTGTTTGAGGGGATGCCCCCCTGAAACCCTGTCCGCTGCCTGCTGTGGAGACGCCAACACTGCAAACTCACCAGGCACCATCCCTGTCAGCGTCGGTGCTGAGTAGCTGCCCTGTCCAGCGGGGGGGACGTGCGGAGGGTACCCGGGGAGGGTCGTGCTCGCCAAGTCGCGGCCTGAGGAATCAAAACAACAAATCACGGGGTGAGCGTCTCCACGGCCAGCCGCTCATGTCCACAGCTCCCCGGACATCTGCACATTTGTCACGTCTGGACGCTGAACACCAACATACCCCCAGCTCCCCATGTCACTTGTGCACAGACACACACACACACACACACACACACACACACACACCCCCCCCCCCCCCCCCCCCCTCCGACAGCACACAATCTGGTTTAAAGAACAATTACTCAAGAAAAACCAGGGATGCCCCTGCTGTGTCCCTGGGAAACTGGAGCTCCAGCCAGCTCACCTTGCTCTCTACTTCCCAAGTAGGACCTGGATTTCTCCACTGCCACACCTTTGCTTCTGCTGTGCCCTCTGCACGGAGCACCCTCTCGTCCAGCCGCACGTGGCCCAAACTCACCAGCCTTCAGAGCCCAACTCAGATGCCTCCCTCCTCTCAAACCGCTACAGCTCTGTATCTGGTCCTGACTGAATTCTTCCTCTTTTAGCCTAGAGTCAGTCACTCATGCAAGGAGGGTATAGAAAGCACCTCCTGATACCAGACACTGATCTGGGCATCGGGACCTGGAGGTTAAGGCCTTGGCCCTCAGAGGCAGATATCCCAGTGACATCCCTCTTTGCAGGCTGCCAGCTCCTGGAGGGGCAGGGTGCCGCTTCATTCATCACCCAGACAACCTGTCTCCGCCACAGGGCTTAGCACCTGGTAGGCTCTAAGTGAATAAATGTGTGAACGAATGGCGCATCCAACTGTTTAGGGAGCAGGACTCTGTGAGGGAGACGCCACTGAGGTTTGTCTGCCTCTGAGGAAAAGAGCAAGGCTACAGCCCTTTCAAACATTGCCAGTTACAGGTATGTATCAAGGTGCTCGTGGGTAAGACCAATAACCCAAACCTTGAGAAATTGGATCATTCTACGATTGTCTGTGAGGCCCTGAGGATGAGACCCACCCTGGTGGGTGGAATTGGCATTTGCTCCTGAAAGAAAGCCATGTACCTATTGTCAGCCATGCTGGGAAGTGGGTGGGAAATGAGGTGGCCTTGAGATGAAGAAGGGAGAACAGAACTCCGACCTCTTCTGGATGTAGACACTGAGGACTGGAGAGATCTGAAGAGGTCCGAGAGTGGAGGGGAGCAGCTGCTGGCCACCACGGAGCCAGGCTGGGCCCAAGAGCTTCCCCTATGGCCCAGCAGGGCAGTGCAGGCAGTACACAGACCGATGACTCTGAGCTCAGCTCCACTAACAGATGGCCCGGGGAGAGGGACCACCTCTTACTAACACATCCAGAATCCAAGCCCATGGGATGAGCCCGTGAACGTTCTCCAGATAGAGGAACAGCATCCCTAGTGCCAGCCATTCAGACGGCCCAGCCAGCATCCAGAGGCTGCTTCCTTTCGCACGGTTCTGCTTCCTTTCCGGAACTTTATGAAGCAGCAGGCAGCTGCCAGGCAGAAGGCTCCCTCCCTGCCTCTGCTCACTACCTCTATGGCTTTGGACTGGGCATCCCGGCTTGTGGCAAGCGTGGCTGACGTCTCTTCACATGAGGCATTGTGACAGGGAAGCAAACGCCCCCAAGACCTCGATCCTCCATATACACTGTATGTGACTCCCCATGAGAGCTGAGATTAAACAGAAAACTGGAGTCGGCAGAACTGAGCACACTTAAAAGGTGATTTAAGGAGTCTTGCCCCCTCCCACAGCTATCTTGTACCTCCGCCTCTCATCCTCCTCCAGCCCGGCACCTACACCCGATGTGGCAGCTCCTCTCTCCACAGAGTGTAAGCTTCAGGATCAAGTCTTTGTACTCCAAGGTCAGAATGGCATAGGCCTACAAACACATTGTTGAGTGAATGAAACAAGTGGCCCTACAGGAGGAGCGAGAACTTTCCGGAGTCCATAATAGTCCTCTGCATCCATGGCCAAGAACCAGTGCAGTGTCAGACTGGTCAGTACATGATCACAGTGCCCGGGGCCAGACTGTGAGACGTGTAGAGAAGGTGGCCATGACTGGGGCTGTCCTGGCCGGCTGGCTCCCCTACCAACCAGTGGAGCAGCAACTGCCTGGACCCCACCTCCAGCTCACACCCTAATGAAAACAAGAACAAACCCAAATCGCTAATGTAGAAATTAAAAAGCACCAGGCTCTGTTCTCAGTATTTGAAATTATTAATTCATTTAAGAGGCTGCCCGGTGCAGGGAGCTCCTGGGGGCCGAACCCCACGAGATCCACATTCCACCTGGCCACTTGATGGAGAAGAGGCTCCTGAGAGGAGAAGGGACATGCCCAAGGTCACTCAAATGGTCTGAGGCAAGGCTGGGCTGGAATCTAGCTCGCCAGCTCCTGGGATTGGGTTCTCTCTTCAATGGGGGGCTGCTCCTTTGGTCACGTCTGCAACCAAACAGTTTCTACCACGGTTACGCATGCTTTAGAACCTTGATCCCTAAAGCAAGGGTTCGAAACATCAGTGCCTCACCAAAGCCTCACTCAACTCAAGAAGCCAGTTAAAAAACAAAAATCAACCTAGGGAAAGGAGGAGGAGGGAATCGATAAAGAAAAAGTGGAAAATAATGAATTAGGGAAACAGAAAAACAGACACAACAATAAATATAACCAAAAATTGTTATTCGAAAAAACCAATAAGATAGGCAAACCTAGGGCAAGATTCGAAAAAGAAGACACAAGTATCAACATAAAGAATCAGGAGAAGATATGACGAGAGATATGGAAGAGATGATGTTAAAAAAAAAAGTAAGAAAATGTGTGGCCACTTGACACTAATAAATGTAGAAACTTCAACAAAAGTTAGGAAATATGAATTAGCAAAATTAACTCAAGAAGAGGTAGAAAATATGAAAAGCCCAATAACCTTAGAAGAAATATAAAAAGAAGTTTTTAAAATTAGTTTTAAAAATAAGTCGCCTCGTCCATTTTGCTTCCTGAACAGTTTTTTTGCTTGTTTTCGTTTTTGGAAAGTTCTTCTAAACCTTCAAGGGGCACATACTTATGTTATTAAACTGTTTCAGGATATGCAAAAGCTAAGAAAATCTTTCCAATTCCTTTTGCCAAACTAGCATAATCCCGATGTAAAAAATTAACAAAGGTGTCTCAAAATGAAAACTAATTTGTTAATATACATTCAAAAGATCTATCTCACTGATCAAGCAATATTAGAGAAAGAATAGTATACCACTCACTCTGAGCATCAGTCTTTCTCAATTTGAAAAAAGAGCTCTTGGCTCAATGATATCCAAAAGCCCAGACTGGCCTGTGTTTGCATACATACAAAGGATAATTTAGAAGTGAGTAGACTTCTCTACCTTAAAGTTCAACTGTACCCACAGCCCTGGAACCTCCACAATCAATCCTATAATGTGGGCTGCTGCCTGGAGAGCTAACAGGTCCTCCTTAGATAATGCCGGGGAGTGCTCGGAGCTTCCAGCCTCAGTGGGGCCTTGTGTCGACTCCAGCGAGGATTCAGGACTTGGCCATCAAGCTGGGTACTCATTCCATCCCCAGTCTCTCCTCCCAGCTCACTGGGACAGCAGTGTGCACAATGAGTAGGTGACCAATGGCCATATATATCCTACAAATAACTCTGTCTCTGAGTTCCCTGTCACTGGGGAACTTCTTTGCATTGTCCATGGCTCCAGTTTCATCCAGCAAATGTCCCTAGAACCAGAGGCTACTGCCTGTAGCTGTGTCTACCTTCCTTGGACTGGCCTCAAAAGCAAAGAGTCTGAGTTATCACTTATGGTGTGGTGGGCAAAGAAGGGAGAGACTGACAGCATCTGTGTCATCTCTGAATGCCTCCTTTCTCCGTGCCAGGCACTGGGGTAGGCAGTTCATGAACACTATTCCATTCAATCCTCACAGCTTATAAAGTGTTCAATAAATTTATGAGACCATGTGGGGAAGTCACAGGGAAGCTGACCACAGCTCAGTATGGAAAGGAAGGCAGTAAAGCACAGCAATTAAGAGTGTCCACTCTGCCCAGTCTTGAATCCTTGCTACACCACTTACTGGTCCTATGGCTTTGAGAGATTTCCTTAATCATTCTGAGCCTCGGTTTCCTCATCTGTAAAATGAGGATAATAATAGCCAACACTTATCTAGAGCAAATAATAGCTAACACTTATAGGGAGGAAACTATGCTTCAGATACCACATACTCACGATCCCATTAGAGAGCTACCATTATCCTTATTTTACTGAGGGGAAACCAAGGCTCAGCAAGGTTAAGTGACTTGCTCACAGTCACACAGCTAGGAAGTAAGAAAGCCAGACCTCGAACTCAGTCAGGCTCACTGGCAAGTCTGCACTCTCCACCCCCACACTGTGCCACATCGGCACACCAGGCATTGCAAGGGGCCAGTGAGAAGCATGTAAGCATGCGGCACGCTCAGCCCCAGTGAGTACCTCTGCAAGACTGAATTGTTGGCCACAGCCCTAAAACCCCACCCTTACAACCATCATCCTGAAAAGGAAGTGGTAATTTAACACCAAAAATATAGGAAAAACATAATATTAAACTTTTAAAAACCAAATACAAATTTAGATTTATGAAAAACTAAAAAGAAACCCTTTTCTATTCCTCTTATTGGAGGCAGTGCGCGTCTCTGCCCCTTCAGTCTGGGCTCAGCCACATGCCTTGGTTTGGCCAGTGGGATGTGAGCAGATATTTGGCAAGCAGAAGCTTGTCATTTGCTTGTGTGGCTGGGTGTGCCCCTCTGCGCTTCTGCCATCACCAAGAGATAGGCCCTGGCTAGCCCGCTATAAGGAGGAAGGGAGGCAGGTGGAGCAGAGGTGGACACAACCTACAACTGGAGTCGGGCCCAGCCCGGATCAGCAAACTCCCAGTCACCAAGCACGTGCAAGAAGAAATGATTATTTTTTTAAGCCCTGAGCTTTGGGGGGTTTTGCTCAGCAGCAGTCTTGTGGCGATAGCTGATTGACACAAGATTTTATAAATGGTATCTGTTTTTGTTTTCATCATTATTCTCTGCTTAAGAACACACTGCCTGAGACTAAGGACACCTGTCTAAATCTGAGCAGAGGCTGGACACCACCTGGTGGGAAAACCCAGAGTGGATTCAAGCCTCAAGTTTGCTCTGATGGCCTGTAAAGACTCTCCCGGCACTGGGCTGGGGATTCTATGACCTTGGAGCGTGTACTGGCACTTTCGCCTTCTTAGTTCCTTCTCGAACTTGTTTCAGGCATGTCACCAAGGCTGCGGGTGTTTAACAAGCAGTCAACACAAGGCCCTGCACTGGCCTGGCACACAGTAAGTGCTCATAAAATGCGTCCCAAGATGCAGTTAATCAGACATTGGTTCTACCGTCTGAAAGGAACTTTGGTTCCTGTCTCACCGACATCTCAGAAAGCCCTTCCTCATGAACTCCACAAAATAACTAGGCCTGATTTATCCAATTTTTGCTTAGATGCAACTTTCTATTTTTTTTTTTTACAGCCCATTTCTAGGTAGGCTCTCTCCATGTACACTAATGGGGGAAAATGTGAATCCAATTAACTTCAAATTTAGCTCATAATGAACTTATCTCATTTTGCTACCAGCTCGGTTCTCATCGTGTGGCAGTAATTAACCACTGGGGGTTGTCACTCCCAGACACATGACATGGAGATCCTCAGCCCCTCTCTTCAAACCCTTACAGAATTCATTACCCTGACAGTGTGAAAACCCTTCACTTTGAATACCACAGGGCACCAACCAAACTCCCCCTCTATCTACCTGCCTGTGTGTGAGTGAGGGAAATAAGAAAGCACTGAGAAGCCATGAATTATTGTGAACAAGATGCGAGGTGGGGACAGGATGCCGGGGGTGGCTCGATGGCCAGAGCAGGTCTGCCGGCCTGGGCAGCCCTGGGCCGGAGGAGGGCAATCCCCTCACACAAGGCCCAGGCTTATAAGGGAACATGGCGGAGCCGGCTGGGAGAGGCAAAGTCCTTCGCAAACCGGAGATCATATCCACTGGGGACTCTTAATACCCAGGAAGCCTGCACACGCCAGGAAGGGGCATCAGTAACCTGCTGTGTGACCTCAGTCAAGTTCCACTTCCTCTCTGAGCCTTGATTTTCCCATCTGAACACTCAAGCAGTGAGAACAGATAGCTTCTCAGGGAGTTTTCTGCTCCAACATTCCATATCAGAGGCATCATTTTACTCCCATATTGATGGACCTGGAAGCTGGTGCTGGGCAGGGCAGTTCCTGCCCACCTCGCCTTGGCACTCCTGCCCGCAGCATCAGACTCCCTGGGGTCCCCGGATTAAATCCTGGTGAAAGGAGGGTAAGCGTCAGTCTTGTTTTCCTGTTTCCGGGAAAGGAACTTAGAGAAGGGGCCGGGTGTCGTGGACCTGCACACTATGCCGTGGCCTTCCCACCAACGTCCACATGGGTGACCAGGCCAGGGGAGCAGCTCCTACTCAGCACCTGCCAGTTTACAAAAGAAGCTGGAACTCTGGTTTCATTTCATTTGGGTCTCCCCTGTCTATGCAAATACTGACACTAACCCAGTTTTTAAAATAGCCTCGAAGCCCTCAAGTCCTGTCTGAACCACCCCACCTTCAGCTTCACCAGCTTCCAGGACTTTTAAGGACAGGAGCCCTGCCTGGATGTCCAGGTAACGGCCAAAGAGGTGACCACGTATGGGGTGGAAGAGGCCAGAGCATGGAGTAAAAGCATTGCAGGCGATTTCTGGGAAACTGAGGCATGAGCACAGCTAGCACCTGGGACTGCCCAAACCTCAGCCATCTTCCTTGTCTCTGTGAGTGACGTAACAACTTCAGAGACACCCCTCCTCCTTCATGCCCAGTCAGTCTCCAAAGCCCACCTGACTCTCCATACCCTTGGTGCCCTTTCTCCATGGCCCTGGCCTGCTGAGGTCAGACTGTTCTTCCCTTTCCTGTTACCTGGCAACCTCCTCCCAGGCTCCTTGCACAGGCCCTGTCCCACCCTCTGCTCAGAACTGCCTGTCAAGGCTCCTCCCTCAGCAGCCCAGCGTCCAGCCAAGGAAACCCCTCGGCTTACCCTGAAGGACAACCTGGAACCAAACAGGAGCTCCGTGAGGGCTCTGAAGCCAACGCTGCTGATGCTGACTCAGTGCGATCACTTAACCAGAATTTGCAGACACGTCCACAACCTTTTCCCACAAAAATCTTCCTCAGAACCATGAGAAACCTTATTTAAAAACTTATGAAACATTATTTAAAACTTAAAAAGAAAACAGGTCATAAAGGTGGGAACCATAGCCTCTCAATGTCACAGGCACACCCAAGGATCATACCTCTAAGAGAATACCGGGGTTTGACGATTCTTTACTATTTGATTAGAGCCCAGGCATGGAGAAGTTACATTTTAGTATGTAGATTTCTATCAGGCAGAAAAGATAACCCCAAAAGTTTGGGTTTATAGAACATTAACCAATTTTGTGTCTAATCTAGCTATTTTAGTCCAACATTTTTTAAAAATGCCCTTCCTGATGAACGATATAAACTCCTGTTCTGCAAATGCTCTTGGAACCACTTTTATCTTTTTATAGGTCCCCACATTAATTTATGAGTTGAATAAAATCTTCATGGGTGGGTGTTCCTTCTATTTTTGTACATGAGTTATGTTCTTAACTTTTAAAAAGTTATACTTTGACAGTTGTTATAGGAAAAAGTCAACCATGCCTGAGTGACATGAGCTCAAGATTTTCAACCAACACCAAAGCAGAGGACAGTAAACTGCCACCTGAGGGGAGAGGGAGAAGAACAGCCAAGACCCTGGGCACGGGAAGGGGACAGATCCTGCTATATGACCCCTCGTGTGTGTGTACACGCAGTTCTTACACTACCAGGCTCCTTCATTCCAGCTGGCATTTGAAATGTGTGACAGCTTGAACAGGGGCTGCTCTGAAGTCTCCCTTTGTTCAGAGCTGCCATGAGTAAAGGGTGTGCTGAGCTGGGTAGGGCACAGGGAGAGTGTTTCACATAGCGAGGAGAGGCTGGCAGCGATGGAACAGCCCAACTCGCCTGCAGACAATGGATGTGCTAATTGCCAACGAGCTTCATCCTGTCATTACAGCAGACCTGGCCGGCTCCTAATGACAGGTTTATTAGCCATTAGTTTAGGTGGTGGTATTTACTTAGAAATAATAACCCTACATTTCTTTTCTCAAAATTACTTAATCCCCACTTTTAACTAATTCTGACTGGCCTCCTTCTAATTTTCATGGCCAAAGATCTAAGCTGGATTTGTGGAATGGGGAAGACAACTCCGACAACTCGTTCATCGGGACGGACACTGTCTGCTTCGCAGTCTCAAACCTCTCCATTCTCTCATTCAAACTGACCTCATCTATTTTCCTAGAATCACTGGGAACTTCCAGACCCCAATCTGTTTCAATTTCGAGGGAGTGTTTGAATTTCATCTGCCTGGCATTTTAGAACAGACACTGGGGCTTAGTCAATATTTCCACATATAGTTATGACATGATCTTCCTCAAACTAGCAACTGTTGATCCAACGTAATAAACCAACAAAGGCAGGGCAAGGCTGCAGAGAGCTCTGTCACACTCCTGACTCCGGGCCTCTCTGCCAGGACAGGTACTACTCCCCAGGGACAGAGGAAAGCCAGTATTTACAGAGGGTAGCTGTGGGGCTAGCTCATGTCTTCATTCATTCATTCATGCATTCATGCATGCATCATCTGATACCTACTAAATTCTAAGCACCTTCTTGAGTGCTCTAGAAGATCCTGAAGATGATGATAATAGTAATAATAATAACAATAATAATGTCCACAATGGGAACAATTAGCAGTTATTCAGGTCTTACCATGTGCCAGGCACCATTCTAAGTGTTTTATACGTATTATCTCATTTAAATAACCTAACCACCCTGAGAGATATAAACCTTTATAATCCCCATTTGTAGATAAAATACTCAGCTAGAAGGAGGTGGAACTGGATGCAACCTGAGGCCTTCTGATGCCAGAATCGTGCCTTTACCTACTCCCTGTACTATTCTGTTTCAATAGATGAATTGCAAAATACAGAACACACCTCCTACTTGACAAGCAATTCTACTTCTAGGACTTTACCTATGAAAATATACAGAAAACTACACCAAGATTTACATTCCATGGGAGGTAAGGGAGGAAGGAGGAAGGAAGGAAGGAAGGAAGGCAGGAAGGGAGGCAGGAAGGGAGGAAGGAGTGGAGGGAGGGCAGGAGACAATCCAAGTGTCTATTATAATGCCTGAGTTAAAAAAAAATTATGATATTTCCATATGATGGAACAGTACACAGTTTTGAAAAACAGCAAAGTCAGTCTGAATGTGTGGATTGTGGAAAGAGCTCCAAGATGAATTATTGAATGAACAAAACAAAGTGCAGCAGATTGTGTTCAGTATGATTCCATTTGTGCTACTAAAAAATAGACAAAGTCTGGATGCTGATAGATACCTAAAACTGTTACTTGGAAGGATAACACAAGACGCCGTTAACTTTGGTGTGAGGGACCGTGGATGAGAGGGCAGAAGTTGGGGGAAGAAGATTTATTTTTCATTTTATATTTTTCGATATGGTTTGAATATTTAACTACATGCATGTATTACTTTTTATTTTAAATTAACTTTTTGATTTAAAATTAACTTTATCTTAAGAACCAGACACCGTCTGTGCCCCCAAGGGCCTCACTCGCAGCCTCAAAGGGGAGATAATAATGAATCCAAGTTGTGCAGAATGCACGGCTCTTCCCTGCCCCCTGCTTCCACCTTTAGAGCTCTCGGGCCGGAGCTGTCACAGCAGCGACTTCTTGCTTTCAAGGACAGCATCATGATGCCTGGAGCGCCTTGGCCAAGTCACATGTTTACAGCTCATGGTCCCACCAGGCCTCCCCCAAGCCAACATCCAGCCTTCGCAAGAGCTATAAATACAGTGATGTCCCACCTATCGGAGATGTGTCCTCAGGTCGTCTCAGCCCCAACAATCTGGCCGTGAGTAGCTGAAAGGTGGTTATAAAGCCCTCTGGGCACCAGCGCTGGCAGGCCCAATCCTCATTTGCACACAATTCCAGTGAGCTCAGTGGCTTGATTTCCTTGCCCCCAGAAGATTGAAAACAGTAAAATAAGAAGGAGAAGAGAGACTTCTAGAATCAGGCCAACTGACATTAGGAGAAGTGACAGGTGACAGGTGAGCAGCAAGGATGGAGACAGGAAAACAATATAATCAGACACAAGAAATCCAAACCTCAGCAGTCTGGGTGGCTGGAGGAAGGGCAAGCTGCTTGCCTACAGATCTCTGTATCGGGCGAGATTCAGTTATGCCAGTTCACAGAGATGAACCTGGGCGCTGTCAACGGAGGAGAGTGAATTTATGTCACTCTGACATAATTATGTGCATCTAACCGATAGGACAAACCAGTGTTTTGAAAGTCGACTTGGGACCTATATAATCCCAAGTAGCAGGTGAAGAAAAGCCCAGTTGTCCATCTCAGTCCAGGATGGGTTCCTGAGGAATGCTCATACAGGGCACAGCAACCACAATGACCTCCGGGAGATCAGACTGCTGATGGAGACCCACCCACGCCGCCAGTCCTGGTTACGGCACACACCCACCGAGCTGGCTGGAGAATATAGAAGATGTCTCTTTGCCCCATAACATTTCAAAATCATGGAATCCCATGGCTGGACTGAGATGTGGAGATGACCCAGTCCCCCCACTCCCTAACTCAAGGCCAACGGTATTCTCATCACTTTTGCCCACCCCCAGGTTGCTAATATAGAACACACTCCCCAAACCTGACATTTGGGAAAGTCCTCCTTCTCAAGTGTTGAAGCCTACGTAAACTAGATGATTGCTAAGTGGAAGATGGAAGGAATAAATGAAGACACAGAAAGCGTCGAGTTCCCCTGAAGTGGCCTCTTAGATTGGGGGACATTATATCTTTGTAAAAGAGGGAAGCGTGGAAAGGCAGTTAGATAGAAGGGCCACAGGCTGGCAGACCCTGGCTCTCCACTTGCTGGCTGTGTGATCTTGAGTGAGTTGTTTAGCCTTTCTGTGTCTGTTTTCTCATCTATAAATGAAGAGAATCCAATCTGCCTCATAGAGTTGTTGCATGGATTAAATTAACAAATGCTGGTAAAGCTCTTAGCACAGGGCTGGGCACAGAGTAAACACTCAATAATGTCACCCACTGCTGTGTGTGCCCGCAGTGTCGCTGAATACAAGTATGGTGGACAGATGACAGTAGCTAGCTCTGCTGAGCAATTTCTATTTGCCAGGCACTCTTCTATGTGCTTAATGCACATCATCTCATTTAATTATCAAACGATCCTGGTTATTGAGAGGCTGAGTGAGCCTAGTGGTTAAGAGCAAAGGCTCTGGGAGCAGACTGCTTGGATTCAAATCCCAGATCTGCTATTTACTAGTTGTTTTATAACCCTGGGCAAGATTATGCCTCATCTATAAAACGGGGCTAATGATAACACCACCTTCTTAGACTGTTTAAAAGGATTAAAGAGTTAGGACAAGCACTTAGAGAGGTGCCTGGCCATGTAAGTTCTCCCAGCTGTTAGCTGTCATTATTACTTCTAATATTTGAAGGAGGCAACTGAGGCTGAGAGAGGTTAAGTGACTTGTCCACAGTTGCACGGGCAGAAAATGGGGCTGGGAGATGGGATTAGATCCCCGGACTTCCTGTGCTCTTGACCACCAAGTTCCACATCTAGGATGTGTTTGAAATGAAGTCAAGTCTGGCGAGAGGGACCTACTGGACCTTTCAAGATGAAGGGTAAGGTCAGGGCTGGAGGACCAAGTGTGAAGGCCCACTGAGGCCCAGCCAGCCCTGGACTGAAGGTCAGAAAGCTGTCCACCTCCTCAAAGTGCCTTCAGGCAGGTCCCCTCCCCTCTCCAAACATTCTCATTTGTGAACCAGAATCCTAACTCCCAGCCACCCACCTGGGGGGATCGAACAATGCTAGAGACGTAAAAAAGGCATATTATCCAGTTCTCTGCCCTACTTCCGTGTCTGGCTGACAGCCCATTTATTTAAGAAATAATCAATAGGTAAATGTGTAAGACAGAAAAGCCTCAGATAGGCTTCTGATCTCTTGTAAAGGGATCACAAATCACAAACCAGTGGCCCAGCAGGTCCACCTCCGGTGCAGAGAGCAACAAGATGGTGGACATCATAGACGGCCATGCCTGAAACGGAGAAAGTCTAACCAGACAGCACTCCCACCTCTCTGATTGTTTCCCCAAACCACACAGTGGGGCCACAACTGGGAACTGCCAAGTGGGCCCACATGAGAGGCAGGCTGGGCAGGTGCGCTGTTTGCCAGGGAAAAACCAAGTCCAACCCGCAGACGAACCTCCCAGGGTGCACAGCAAATTAATGAGCTGCAGAAAACATGCATTAAATTGCACTGCTGGCTGGCACCGCGGGCTGTCCAAGCCCCAGCCGATCCCTCCCTGGCCCTCCCCTCAGAGAGAGCCTGAGTCAGGTGCAGGAGCTTCTGAGACGCACGGTGGGCGTAGCTCAGGCTCTTGCTTGCAAACCATTGCAAGCAAGTTGTGGAATCACCCCAGCCGTGCCACCCTCATGGGCCAGCGGGAACCCCAGATGGGATCACAGAAGTGAGAGTGCTTCATGCAACCCATGGTAGGGTCCCTACTGAGCAAGGGGCATCCTGTGGGGGCAAGTTCACAAGTCAGTCAGTCCTGAGTTCAATGTGCCAGTTATTCACCATCTCAGTGACCACAGCTGGGGAAACTGAGGTTCAGAGAGAAGACACATCCTAACCAAGATCCCACATGTAGCAAAGAGCAGACCTGAGATTCAATTCTGACCATCAGAGTGTAGGCTTCTTGGAGGAGGAGGCACTGGAACTGCGCTTCAGTGGGTTAGGGTCCTCCAGGGGGATCGGGAGCAGGGCTTGGGCAGAGTTCAGGGCAGGGTGGGCAGTACGGGTGGGTGGTGTCATACCAGTGGATGAGCCTCTAGGGGCAGTGTTTGGGCCTGGGTCTGAGCTTCCTCAGGCACAGGCAGAGGTTGGGGTGAGGCAGGTGGGGCAGGTGAAGTGTGAGGTGTGGCTAGGGTCCCAGAGGTGAGAATTGAGAGCCAGGCTGAGCAGAGGACACCCATGTTCTGTGAGCAGCCTTCACAGCAGCTCAAAAACCACTTTGGAATCAGGGAGCACCAGAGCCCAAAAGACACTAAAGTTCAACCAATCCAGGGGTGGGGGGGTAAGGGGATGGGTAGGATTTCTAGCTGTGTTCTCTGGGCCTCCTGGATCTGGCACCACCAAAACCACTGAAACTTAACTCTGACTGGTTTATGTAAAGGGCTTCCCAGGGAAGTTTAATCTGAACAAAAGTTTTCTTGACCCCCCCAAAATATTTTTAACTTAATTATTGGAAAATCACTAATTGCCCATACTGCTGGTGAGTAAAGAAGCCCCTTCGAGGGCCAGGCCTCGCCCAGAGAGCCACGCACCGCCAGGCCTGGGCCCTGGAACCACCACGGCCTCCCAGTCCACATTTCCTTTCCTTGGTTTCTTTGTTCCTTTCTTGCCTCTTTCCTCTCTCTTCACAGAACACCCCTCAAGCTCAAGAAACTGAACCTCTTGGGTTTTTTTCTTTTACTAGTCCAGGGCACGAATGTCCTCAACGAAGCACTTTTCCCTGCGAGTGAATCTAAGGGTGTAGGCATCCTCTTGGGCTCCGGAGGCCTGGCCAAAGCCAGCAGTGGCTCTGGAGTCGGGAGCGGCTGAGCCCTCAGCGGGGAGCATGTGCCCAGAGTAACCTGGGGCAGGGGAGCAGACACTGACAGAAAGAGCTGAGTTCCTGCCCAGACATGGTTCTATTTATCAGCCCTGCTGATCCAGGCAGGTAGGGGAACCACAGACAGGAATCAGATTTCACAGAATTTGTGATTAGCTTTCACCCTCTGTGCTACCAACAATTGATTGTACCTCCTTGACCCTCACTTTCCAAATCTGCAAAATGGGGATATACCCCATGCCTGCCTCCCAGGGTGCCTAGGCTTTGGAAATAGAGGCGGGAGAGAAGGAGGGAATGAGAAGGAGAAAGAGGAAGAAAGTAGAGCTTTCTGGTAAAAAAAAAAAACCAAAAACGGAAACACTAAAAAAAAAAAAATGGAAACACTGAAACATGCAACTCAATGTGGCATTGACCTGAGTTTTAAAGTCCGACAGGGCAGTGCTCGCCACCCCAGCCAAGTGCATACTATTTATGTGACCGTGGCAGGTTACCACATAATTTCTGCCCTCTCAGTTTCTTTGTCTACAAAGTGGGGACAATAATATCCTCTTCTAAGGGCTGTTTGAGGTCTGAACCAAGTCACCCGGGAGAAGGAGCCATATGGAGCCTGGAGTCATGGCCGCCACGAAGTAAAGGCCTCTCCCTTCTCCTCTGGCCTGGGGCCCAGGTCCCCAGCACTCCCCTCCCATCATAAGCTCCTTCTGCTCCAGCCATCCCACCACGATGAACCTACTGGGCAGGAGGACTCGGAGAATTAAAACACGCAATCAAACAGCTTCTTGACGGGAAATGCTTTGGAAATTTTCGGCTCCATTTACTTCTCAATCTAATTTTGTCCTCGGATGCACATTATGCCCGAGATGGGATCTCATGTGGTTTGCCCAGCGCTCCGCACACCAGCAGGAGGCAGCCGGCGTCTCGATTGCCACTCTTGTCTCTCCTTGCCCATGAGTGGCATAATGAGGGCACCCAGCAGGCTCTGAGGCGCCCCTGGGCAAGAAGACCCTGCCTTGATGCCCTGGCACCCACAGGCCCCACCTCTACCACAAACAGCCCCAGCTGGAGGTTGGGGAGTGTCACCAAGTTGCAGCCCCTCTTCATCCACAGCCACCTCTGGCCACGGTTCAGACTCACCACCATCCACCCCCAACTATTTCCCCGCCTGGCCCCAGCCTCCTCCAGCACGCCAGTCCCTCTGCAAACGGACCCTGCGTTCCTCAGCAACCACCACCTCGGGATCCAATCCAAACCCCTCGCCCGCCTCCTTTCCTAGTGGAGCAGTGTAGGCTCACGGCCCTCCACCCCGACTCCGGCCCTAAATGGCTTGCTCTCTCCCAATGCACCTCCGAGCCTTCACGAATGTTGCTCATGTGCTCTGACAGCACCAAGCAAACTCCACCAATGTCACTTCGTGTGGAAAACCTTCCCAGATGCCCTTCCCCGCCGCCTACCCACAGCTACACAGTCCTTCCTGAGTCCTCTCAGAGCCCCCTGTGTCCAGCTCCACATCACAGCGCTTGTCAGACTGCGTGGGATGTCTGTTGGTAGAAGACCCAAGATTGACCCCTTCCAGGGCAGGGGACCGTATCTGTTTGATCTCCGTTTCCTTGTGGTGCCAGCACAATGCTCGGCATAGAGCTAAGGCCAAACAAGTCCTTACTGGTGTGTTCATTCATTTGCTCAGAAAACCCTTTCTAACCACTCTTCCGGGCCCAGCCCTGTGTCTGGTGCTGGGGATTTTGTGACCTTAAAAACAGGAAGCTTTCTCTTTGAGACCAACAGGTGATATTTTCCATCCTCTCGCTAAAGAAAAGCCACCAGCCAAAACTCGGCCGCCACCCAAGTTCTAGCAAAGATAAAATAGATCCCAGCCACCC